>NW_027138705.1:0-37449 GCF_035084215.1 Heptranchias perlo
CCACTAAAATGCGTCTGACTGTTAAACAATTAAACAGTAATATTAAAGCAAAAGGTATCAATGTAATTAAAATAGTTTCCAACCACATGTACACGACACCTGCAGGCGATAGAAAAAATGCCAATCTGGGGCGGAAACCCCACTGAACATTGTTAATTATTTGTTTATGTTCATATGCAAACCAAAAGGGAATATTTTCTGAAATGATCAGCACAGAGACCGTTATTATAACCGCAGACGCTGTTCTCACTGTGCAATATTTTGGTTTAAACTTCGGACAACATATCGATACAAATCGGTCAAATGTGAACGAGACTGTAAACCACACCGACATATCCAGGTTGGTGTTACTAATGTACATTATGAGCTTACAAACGGCAGTGTGGGACAGGAATGAAAGTGGAAAGAGTTTACTGAAAATTTTATACTCTATTACATTGAAGATAATGACCAGCAGATCTGCTATTGCCATGGCAACCATATAGATAGAGATACATTTGGAAAGGCCGCATTTTCCTCTGAAGAGAATCACAATTGTCACTAGGTTCGCTGTGAGAAAGAGGGACAAGAGTTAATTAACGGGGATACTCAGATAAATCTCACAGCACATTGTTGGGAAATGTTCCAATGTGTTCCCACTGAGAGTTATGCACGCGGGTTCTTTCTTAGTTTAGACAAGCGATGACGCTATTTTATTTTTAAAAAAGAAAACATGAAACAATCAGTTTAGAGGGACTGAAAATCCGCCGTCCTTCCAGCATCCTTCAGACAAACGTTGTCAAGACAGCGGAGGGAATGTCGCTCGGAATCTGTCTGGGGAATGGTAATGTCGAGCGACGCCACGACTAGCGACACCCAGGGGCTGCTGAGTCAACGGGGAGATTTTGACTTTGGGCGATAGTGTCAAACAGCCGTCCGTCATACATTTCTCCCGAATTTCATTTCCATCTCTACCGCCACTAACACTAGATTGAGGTTCCACTCACAATATAACTGTGCGGACCAATCTAACCTGCAACATCTGGTAGGGACGGTCCAGGTGCAGATAAAAGCGACGTAAATGGAAACCTTGGATGGAGCTGCATCAGATGTCAGCAGCATTTAATATAATTCCACAGCATTTACTGGAAAAATGTGAATTCAAATCAAACATTGGGATGAGAGAAAGCATTTAATTTCGGTTGAAACTCTGGGCTTATTCTAATTATAATCGCCCGAGGGAGCTGCTCGGTAACAAAGCGGCAATTGGTGCAACCGCGAAGGTTGTTTGCAGCCGAGGAGAGGGGAACAGCTAAGCGGCAATTAATTCCACAAATATCTTTCAAGGGCCCCTGTTGGGTGAGGTGACTGCAGTCCGGAGAATTATCAACTGAAAGCAGACAGTAAACAACGGTACAAATAGGATGATTTCCACGGATACGCGGCAATGCATCCTTTGGTGATCGATGCACTGTCAGTGGGGCCGTCCTCTTCCTCCCTCAGTTTAGGGAGGAAAGTTGATCGCCGACCAACCGATCAGAACAACACCTCACGGCCGCGAGGACTGCAGGATTCCAACTGATATTCACGAACTTATCCCGGTGGAAGTTTTCGGAATCTGTTACATGATCATTAACAGTGAGATAGTCAACAGCCATTAAACAACAGTACATAATAACTTACCGGGAACACCTATTGCCGCGAGAAAAGGGTAGTAAATGGTCGTTATCTGTGATATTGTTGGCAGTTCCATTTTTTAGAACAATGGCTAAATTCTGTCCGTCCTCACTGTTTCGATTGGAGTGTATCTGAGATCCGTAAATATTCCCAATTTATAGAACAATCGGTGCCCCGTTGAGACAATCAGGTTGCACAATGATTGGCGTCAGTTCCAGTGGCTTAACAAACAAGGCGCGATTTTCCGGTTCAGTGCACCCGGGACGCCAATGGGAAAATTGTAAACCTCAGTCCATGGACACCACGTTTGGTTCGTGATGCCTCATATAATTCAGTAAAATCTTCACTCATCCATTACATAATTAAATGTGTTTTGTATTGTGATAATCACTGTTGAGGACTCGGCTCTAACGTTAGGCGACCGTACTCTATCATTACTGTTGTTGACTCTACTGTGATAATAATGACGGTTACCCTACTCTAACCTTACTGGTTGTGACTCTATTCTAACATTACTGGTGGTGACCCTACTCTAACTTTACTGTTGTTGAACCTACTCTGTCAATACTGTTGGTGAGTCTACTCTATTAAAACTGACGGTGACCCTTTTTTAGTCTTACTGTTCGTGACCCTTCTCGAGCATTACTGTTGGTGACAATACTTCAACGATACTGATGCTGAATCTAATCTAACATTACTGGTGTTGACCCTACTCTAACATTACTGATGGTGATCCGACACGAACATTACTGGTGGTGCCTCCACATTAACATTACCCTTGGTGACACTACTCCAACATTAATGGTGGTGATACGACTGTAACATTTCTGGTGATGACCCGACTCTAACATTTCTGGTGGTGACACTGCTCCACCATTACCGGTGGAGACCCTTTTCTGTCATTACTGGTAGTGACGCTACTCTAATATTAACGATGGTGATCCGACTCTAAAATTACTGGTGGTGACCCGTCTCCAACATTATTTGTGGTGACCCTACTCCAACGTTATTGGTGTTGATCCTACTCTAACATTATGATGATGATCCTAGACTAACATTACTGATGGTGAGCAAACTGAAATATCACTGGTCGTGACCCTGTTCTAATGTTACCATTGGTGATCCTACTCTAACATTGCTGATGGTGACGCTACTCTAACGTTACAGGCGGTGACACTGCTCTAACGTTACCGGTGAAGACATTTTTCTGACATTACTGGTGGAGATACTATTCTAACATTACTGGTGATGACGTTACGCTAGCACTAATTGTAGTGACCCGACTCAAACATTAATGCTGGTGACCGTACCCTAACATTACTGGTGGTGACCCTTCTCTAACATTACTGGTGGTGACCCTACTCTAACATTACTGGTGGTGACCCTTCTCTAACATTACTGGTGGTGACCCTACTCTAACATTACTGGTGGTGACCCTACTCTAACATTACTGGTGGTGACCCTTCTCTAACATTACTGATGGTGACCCTACTCTAACATTACTGATGGTGACCCTACTCTAACATTACTGATGGTGACCCTACTCTAACATTACTGGTGGTGACCCTTCTCTAACATTACTGGTGGTGACCGTACCCTAACATTACTGGTGGTGACCCTTCTCTAACATTACTGGTGGTGACCGTACCCTAACATTACTGGTGGTGACCCTTCTCTAACATTACTGGTGGCGACCCTACACTAGCATGACTGGGAGTGGGCCTGCTCCAACATTAATGGTGCTGACTCTACTCTAAAATTATTGGTGATGAATCTACGCTAACATTATTGTGATGACTCTGGTATATCATAACTAATGATGACCCTACCCCAACATTACTAGTGATGACCGTACCCTCACATTACTGGTGGTGACCCGACTCCAACATTACTGGTAGTGACCCTACATTAACATTACTGGTGGTAACACTGCTCCAACATGACTGGTGGTGACCCTACATTAACATTACTGGTGGTGTCCCTATAATATCATTAATGGTGGTGACCCTACATTAACATTACTGGTGGTAACACTGCTCCAACATTACTGGTGGTGATTCTACTCTAACATTAATGGTGATGAATATACGCTAACATTACGAGAGATGATCCGACTCTAACATCACTGGTAGTGTCACTACTTTAACATTACTGGTGCTGTCCCTACTTTAGCATTATTGGTGAGACACTACTCTAACATTACTGGTGTTGACGCTGCTCTAATATTAGTGGTGGTGACTCTATTCTAACATTACTGTTGGTGACTCGACTCCAAAATCACTGAGGTTGACCCTAATCCAACATTACTGGTGGAGACACTACTCTAACATTACTGGTGGTGACTCAATTCGAACATTACTGAGGGTAGTCCTACTCTATCATTAGTGGTGGTGACTCTACCCTAACATTACTGATGGTGAATCTACCCCAACATTATTGGTGGTGACCCTACTCGAATATTACTGATGGTGATCCAACTCTAAAATTACTGGTGGTGACCTTACTCCAACGTTACTGATGGTGACACTAATCTAACATTACTGATGATGATCCGAATCCAACATTTTTGATGGAGACCACCTGTAACATTACGAGTGATGACCCTACTGTAACAGTAATGCAGGTGACCTTACTCCACGTTAGTGGTGGTGACCCTACTCCAGCATTACTGCTGCTAATCCTATTCTAACATACCTGATGGCGATCCCTTTCTAAGAATACCGGTGGCGACCGTGCTCTCACATTACTGGTGGTGATTCTGCTCCTAATTACTGGTGCTGATTTACTCCAAACTTACTGACGGTTGTCCTAGTCTAACATTATTGGTGGTGACAATACATTTAAATTACTGATGGTGACCCTACTCCAACATTATTGGTGGGGACCCTACTCTATTATTACTGATGGTGATCCAAGTCTAAATTTACTGGTGGTGACCCTACTCCACGTTACTGGTGGTGAACCTGCTCCAAAATTGCTGATGGTGATCCCACTCCCACATTACTGGTGGTGATCCTATTCTTACATTACTGGTGAAGACCCTACTCCAACGTTAATGTTGGAGATCTAATCTAACCTTATTGAGGTTGATCCGAGTCTAACGTTACTTATGGTGACCCTACTCCAACATTACTGGTGGTGACCCTACTCCAACATTACTGTTGGTGACCGTACTCTATTATTATTGATGGTGATCCAAGTCTAAATTCACTGGTGGTGACTCTACTCCACGTTACTGGTGGTGAACCTACTCCAACATTGCTGATGGTGAACCAACTCCAACATTGCTGATGGTGATCCTACTCCCACATCACTGGTGGTGATCGTACTCTTTCATTACTGGTGAAGTCCCTACTCCAACGTTAATGTTGGAGATCTAATCTAACCTTATTGAGGGTGATCCGAGTCTAACATTACTTATGGTGACCCTACTCAAACATTACTGATGGTGACTGTACTCCAAGATTACTGGTGGTGACCCTACTCCAACATTACTGGTGTTGAAAAAAGTCGAGAATTACTGCTGGTGACCCTAATCTAACATTACTGATGCTGACACTAATATAACATTACTGATGACGATCCTACACTAACATGACTAATAGTGACCCTAATCTAAGTTATTACTGGTGACCCAATTTTCACATTATTGATGGTGACGCCACTCTAACATTACTGGAGGTGACACTTTTCTAACGTTACTGCTGGTGACCCGATTCTCACATTACTGGTGATGACCTTACTCTAGCATTACTGGCGGTGACCGAACTCAAACATTTGTGGTGGTGACCCTACTCTAACATTACTGATGGTGACGCGACTGAAACATTACTGATGGTGACCCTACTCTAACATTACTGATGGTGACCCGACTGCAACATTACTGATGGTGACACTAATCTAACTTTACTGACGCTAACATTATTGATAGAGACCAAACTGGAACATTACGAGTGACGATCCTACTCTAACATTACTGGTGGTGACAGCACACCATCGTTACGGATGGTGAGCCTCCTATAACATTACTCGTGGTGACCCTGCTCCAACATGACTGGTGGTGACCTTACTCCAGCATCACTGATGGTGATCCTACTCCAACATAACTGATGGTGATCCTACTGTATAAATACTGGTGGTGTCCATACTCCATCATAACTGATGGTGATCCTACTCTAACATTACTGGTGGTGACCCTACTCCAAAATTACTGGTGGTCACCCGACTAGAATATTACTGGTGGTCGCCCTGCTCGAAAATTACTGTTGGTCAACCAACTCTAACATTACTGGTGGTGAAACTACTCTAACATTAATGGTGGTGACCCTATTCTAACATTACGGGCAATGAAAGTACTCAAACATAACTGGTGGTTACCCTACTCTCACATTAATGTTGGTGACCCTACTCCAACATTAATAATGAGATTCTGCTCTAAAATTACTGGCGGCGACACTACTCTAACTTTACTGATGGTGAACCTACACCAACACAACTGCTGTTAAACCAACATTAACATTAACGTTGGTGACCCTACTCTAACATTTATCGTGGTGATCACAGTATAACAGTAATGGTGGTGATCCTACTCTAACATTAATGGTGGTGACCCTCCTCTAACATTAATGGTGGTGATCCTACTCTAACATTAATGGTGGTGATCCTCCTCTAACATTAATGGTGGTGATCCTACTCTAACATTAATGGTGGTGACCTTCCTCTAACATTAATGGTGGTGATCCTACTCTAACATTAATGGTGGTGACCTTCCTCTAACATTAATGGTGGTGACCTTCCTCTAACATTAATGGTGGTGATCCTACTCTAACATTAATGGTGGTGACCTTCCTCTAACATTAATGGTGGTGACCTTCCTCTAACATTAATGGTGGTGATCCTACTCTAACATTAATGGTGGTGACCTTCCTCTAACATTAATGGTGGTGACCTTCCTCTAACATTAATGGTGGTGACCTTCCTCTAACATTAATGGTGGTGACCTTCCTCTAACATTAATGGTGGTGACCTTCCTCTAACATTAATGGTGGTGACCTTCCTCTAACATTAATGGTGGTGACCTTCCTCTAACATTAATGGTGGTGATCCTACTCTAACATTAATGGTGGTCACCTTCCTCTAACATTAATGGTGGTGACCTTCCTCTAACATTAATGGTGGTGATCCTCCTCTAACATTAATGGTGGTGACCTTCCTCTAACATTAATGGTGGTGATCCTACTCTAACATTAATGGTGGTGACCTTCCTCTAACATTAATGGTGGTGACCCTACTCTAACATTAATGGTGGTGATCCTACTCCAACATTAATGGTGGTGATCCTACTCTAACATTAATGGTGGTGATCCTACTCCAACATTAATGGTGGTGATCCTACTCCAACATTAATGGTGGTGATCCTACTCTAACATTAATGGTGGTGATCCTACTCTAACATTAATGGTGGTGACCTTCCTCTAACATTAATGGTGGTGACCTTCCTCTAACATTAATGGTGGTGACCTTCCTCTAACATTACTGGTGGTGACCTTCCTCTAACATTAATGGTGGTGATCCTACTCTAACATTAATGGTGGTGACCCTCCTCTAACATTAATGGTGGTGACCTTCCTCTAACATTAATGGTGGTGACCTTCCTCTAACATTAATGGTGGTGATCCTACTCTAACATTAATGGTGGTGACCTTCCTCTAACATTACTGGTGGTGACCTTCCTCTAACATTAATGGTGGTGATCCTACTCTAACATTAATGGTGGTGACCCTCCTCTAACATTAATGGTGGTGACCTTCCTCTAACATTAATGGTGGTGACCTTCCTCTAACATTAATAGTGGTGACCTTCCTCTAACATTAATGGTAGTGACCTTCCTCTAACATTAATGGTGGTGATCTTCCTCTAACATTAATGGTGGTGATCCTCCTCTAACATTAATGGTGGTGACCTTCCTCTAACATTAATGGTGGTGACCTTCCTCTAACATTAATGGTGGTGATCCTACTCTAACATTAATGGTGGTGACCTTCCTCTAACATTAATGGTGGTGATCCTACTCTAACATTAATGGTGGTGACCTTCCTCTAACATTACTGGTGGTGACCTTCCTCTAACATTAATGGTGGTGATCCTACTCTAACATTAATGGTGGTGACCTTCCTCTAACATTAATGGTGGTGACCTTCCTCTAACATTAATGGTAGTGACCTTCCTCTAACATTACTGGTGGTGACCTTCCTCTAACATTAATGGTGGTGACCTTCCTCTAACATTAATGGTGGTGACCTTCCTCTAACATTAATGGTGGTGATCCTACTCTAACATTAATGGTGGTGATCCTACTCTAACATTAATGGTGGTGATCCGACTCTAACATTAATGGTGGTGATCCTCCTCTAACATTAATGGTGGTGACCTTCCTCTAACATTAATGGTGGTGATCCTCCTCTAACATTAATGGTGGTGACCTTCCTCTAACATTAATGGTGGTGACCTTCCTCTAACATTAATGGTGGTGATCCTACTCTAACATTAATGGTGGTGATCCTACTCTAACATTAATGGTGGTGATCCTCCTCTAACATTAATGGTGGTGACCTTCCTCTAACATTAATGGTGGTGACCTTCCTCTAACATTAATGGTGGTGACCTTCCTCTAACATTAATGGTGGTGACCTTCCTCTAACATTAATGGTGGTGATCCGACTCTAACATTAATGGTGGTGACCTTCCTCTAACATTAATGGTGGTGACCTTCCTCTAACATTAATGGTGGTGACCTTCCTCTAACATTAATGGTGGTGACCTTCCTCTAACATTAATGGTGGTGATCCTACTCTAACATTAATGGTGGTGACCTTCCTCTAACATTAATGGTAGTGACCTTCCTCTAACATTAATGGTAGTGATCCTACTCTAACATTAATGGTGGTGACCTTCCTCTAACATTAATGGTGGTGATCCTCCTCTAACATGAATGGTGGTGACCTTCCTCTAACATTAATGGTGGTGATCCTACTCTAACATTAATGGTGGTGACCTTCCTCTAACATTAATGGTGGTGATCCTACTCCAACATTAATGGTGGTGATCCTACTCTAACATTAATGGTGGTGATCCTACTCTAACATTAATGGTGGTGACCTTCCTCTAACATTAATGGTGGTGACCTTCCTCTAACATTAATGGTGGTGACCTTCCTCTAACATTAATGGTGGTGACCTTCCTCTAACATTACTGGTGGTGACCTTCCTCTAACATTAATGGTGGTGACCTTCCTCTAACATTAATGGTAGTGACCTTCCTCTAACATTAATGGTGGTGACCTTCCTCTAACATTAATGGTGGTGATCCTCCTCTAACATTAATGGTGGTGACCTTCCTCTAACATTAATGGTGGTGACCTTCCTCTAACATTAATGGTGGTGATCCTACTCTAACATTAATGGTGGTGACCTTCCTCTAACATTAATGGTGGTGACCTTCCTCTAACATTAATGGTGGTGATCCTACTCTAACATTAATGGTGGTGACCTTCCTCTAACATTACTGGTGGTGACCTTCCTCTAACATTAATGGTGGTGATCCTACTCTAACATTAATGGTGGTGATCCTCCTCTAACATTAATGGTAGTGACCTTCCTCTAACATTAATGGTGGTGACCTTCCTCTAACATTAATGGTAGTGACCTTCCTCTAACATTACTGGTGGTGACCTTCCTCTAACATTAATGGTGGTGATCCTCCTCTAACATTAATGGTGGTGACCTTCCTCGAACATTAATGGTGGTGACCTTCCTCTAACATTAATGGTGGTGATCCTACTCTAACATTAATGGTGGTGATCCTACTCTAACATTAATGGTGGTGATCCTCCTCTAACATTAATGGTGGTGACCTTCCTCTAACATTAATGGTGGTGACCTTCCTCTAACATTAATGGTGGTGACCTTCCTCTAACATTAATGGTGGTGACCTTCCTCTAACATTAATGGTAGTGACCTTCCTCTAACATTAATGGTAGTGATCCTACTCTAACATTAATGGTGGTGACCTTCCTCTAACATTAATGGTGGTGACCTTCCTCTAACATTAATGGTAGTGACCTTCCTCTAACATTAATGGTGGTGACCTTCCTCTAACATTAATGGTGGTGATCCTACTCTAACATTAATGGTGGTGATCCTACTCTAACATTAATGGTGGTGATCCTCCTCTAACATTAATGGTGGTGACCTTCCTCTAACATTAATGGTGGTGATCCTACTCTAACATTAATGGTGGTGACCTTCCTCTAACATTAATGGTGGTGACCTTCCTCTAACATTAATGGTGGTGATCCGACTCTAACATTAATGGTGGTGACCTTCCTCTAACATTAATGGTGGTGACCTTCCTCTAACATTAATGGTAGTGACCTTCCTCTAACATTAATGGTAGTGATCCTACTCTAACATTAATGGTGGTGACCTTCCTCTAACATTAATGGTGGTGATCCTCCTCTAACATTAATGGTGGTGACCTTCCTCTAACATTAATGGTGGTGACCTTCCTCTAACATTAATGGTGGTGACCTTCCTCTAACATTAATGGTGGTGATCCTCCTCTAACATTAATGGTGGTGACCTTCCTCTAACATTAATGGTGGTGACCTTCCTCTAACATTAATGGTAGTGACCTTCCTCTAACATTAATGGTGGTGACCTTCCTCTAACATTAATGGTGGTGACCTTCCTCTAACATTAATGGTGGTGACCCTCCTCTAACATTAATGGTGGTGACCCTCCTCTAACATTAATGGTGGTGACCTTCCTCTAACATTAATGGTGGTGACCTTCCTCTAACATTAATGGTGGTGATCCTCCTCTAACATTAATGGTGGTGACCTTCCTCTAACATTAATGGTGGTGATCCTCCTCTAACATTAATGGTGGTGACCTTCCTCTAACATTAATGGTGGTGACCTTCCTCTAACATTAATGGTGGTGACCTTCCTCTAACATTAATGGTGGTGACCTTCCTCTAACATTAATGGTGGTGACCTTCCTCTAACATTAATGGTGGTGACCTTCCTCTAACATTAATGGTGGTGACCTTCCTCTAACATTAATGGTAGTGATCCTACTCTAACATTAATGGTGGTGACCTTCCTCTAACATTAATGGTGGTGACCTTCCTCTAACATTAATGGTGGTGACCTTCCTCTAACATTAATGGTGGTGACCTTCCTCTAACATTACTGGTGGTGACCTTCCTCTAACATTAATGGTGGTGATCCTACTCTAACATTAATGGTGGTGACCTTCCTCTAACATTAATGGTGGTGACCTTCCTCTAACATTAATGGTGGTGATCCTACTCTAACATTAATGGTGGTGACCTTCCTCTAACATTAATGGTGGTGACCTTCCTCTAACATTAATGGTGGTGATCCTACTCTAACATTAATGGTGGTGACCTTCCTCTAACATTAATGGTGGTGACCTTCCTCTAACATTAATGGTAGTGACCTTCCTCTAACATTAATGGTGGTGACCTTCCTCTAACATTAATGGTGGTGATCCTACTCTAACATTCATGGTGGTGATCCTCCTCTAACATTAATGGTGGTGACCTTCCTCTAACATTAATGGTGGTGATCCTACTCTAACATTAATGGTGGTGACCTTCCTCTAACATTAATGGTGGTGACCTTCCTCTAACATTAATGGTGGTGATCCGACTCTAACATTAATGGTGGTGACCTTCCTCTAACATTAATGGTGGTGATCCTACTCTAACATTAATGGTGGTGACCTTCCTCTAACATTAATGGTAGTGACCTTCCTCTAACATTAATGGTAGTGACCTTCCTCTAACATTAATGGTGGTGACCTTCCTCTAACATTAATGGTAGTGACCTTCCTCTAACATTAATGGTGGTGACCTTCCTCTAACATTAATGGTGGTGACCTTCCTCTAACATTAATGGTGGTGACCTTCCTCTAACATTAATGGTGGTGACCTTCCTCTAACATTAATGGTGGTGACCTTCCTCTAACATTAATGGTGGTGACCTTCCTCTAACATTAATGGTGGTGATCTTCCTCTAACATTAATGGTGTTGACCTTCCTCTAACATTAATGGTGGTGACCCTCCTCTAACATTAATGGTGGTGATCTTCCTCTAACATTAATGGTGGTGATCCTACTCTAACATTAATGGTGGTGACCCTCCTCTAACATTAATGGTGGTGACCTTCCTCTAACATTAATGGTGGTGATCCTACTCTAACATTAATGGTGGTGACCTTCCTCTAACATTAATGGTGGTGACCTTCCTCTAACATTAATGGTGGTGATCCTACTCTAACATTAATGGTGGTGATCCTACTCTAACATTAATGGTGGTGACCTTCCTCTAACATTAATGGTGGTGACCTTCCTCTAACATTAATGGTGGTGACCTTCCTCTAACATTAATGGTGGTGACCTTCCTCTAACATTAATGGTGGTGACCTTCCTCTAACATTACTGGTGGTGACCTTCCTCTAACATTAATGGTGGTGATCCTACTCTAACATTAATGGTGGTGACCTTCCTCTAACATTAATGGTGGTGACCTTCCTCTAACATTAATGGTGGTGATCCTACTCTAACATTAATGGTGGTGATCCTACTCTAACATTAATGGTGGTGACCTTCCTCTAACATTAATGGTGGTGACCTTCCTCTAACATTAATAGTGGTGACCTTCCTCTAACATTAATGGTGGTGACCTTCCTCTAACATTAATGGTGGTGACCTTCCTCTAACATTAATGGTGGTGACCTTCCTCTAACATTAATGGTGGTGATCCTACTCTAACATTAATGGTGGTGACCTTCCTCTAACATTAATGGTGGTGACCCTCCTCTAACATTAATGGTGGTGACCTTCCTCTAACATTAATGGTGGTGACCTTCCTCTAACATTAATGGTGGTGACCTTCCTCTTACATTTCCCGTCATGATATTTGTTTTAAATTCGTTCATGGCATGTCGGTGTCGCTGGCGAGGCCGGCATTTATTGCCCATCCCTAATTGCCCTTGAGAAGGTGGTGGTGAGCCGCCTTCTTCAACCGCTGCAGTCCGTGTGGTGAAGGTTCTCCCACAGTGCTTTTAGGAAGAGAGTTCCAGGATTTTGACCCAACGACGATGACAGAACGGCGATATATTTCCAAGTCGGGATGGTGTGTGACTTGGAGGGGAAAGTGCAGGTGCTATTGTTCCCATGTGCCTGCTGCCCTTGTCTTTCTGGGTGGTAGAGGTCGCGGGTTTGGGAGGTGCTGTCGAAGAAGCCTTGGCGAGTTGCTGCAGTGCATCCTGTGGAAGGGACACACTGCGGCCACAGTGCGCCGGTGGTGAAGGGAGTGAATGTTTATGGTGGTCGAAGGGGTGCCAATCAAGCGGGCTGCTTTGTCCTGGATGATGTCGAGCTTCTTGAGTGTTGTTAGAGTTGCACTCATCCAGGCAAGTGGAGAGTATTCCATCACACTCCAGACTTGTGGCTTGTAGATGGTGGAAAGGCTTTGGGGAGTCAGGAGGTGAGTCACTCGACGCAGAATACCCAGCCTCTGACCTGCTCTTGGAGCCACAGTATTTATATGGCTGGTCCAGTTAATTTTCTTGTCAATGGTGAACCCCAGGATGTTAATGGTGGGGGATTCGGCAATGGTAAATGCCCTTGAATGTCAAAGGGAGGTGATTGGACTCTCTCTTGTTGGCGATGGTCATTGCCTCGCACTTCTCTGGCGCGAATGTTACTTGCCACTTTTGAGCCCAAGACTGGATGTTGTCCAGGTCTTGCTGCATGCGGGGTCGGACTGCTTCATTATTTGAGGGGTTACAAATGGAACGGAACACTGTGCAATCATCCATCCGCGAACATCCCCATTTCTGACCTGATGGAGGGAAGGTCATTGATGATGCAGCTGAAGATGGTTGGGCCTCGGATCCTATCCTAACATTTCTGGTGATGACGCTGCTCCACCAGTATTGACGGAAATCCTATTCTGACATTACTGGTAATTACCCTATTCTAACATTGATCATGGTGAAACTCGTCGAACATTACCGGTGGTGACCCAACTCCAACATTACTGGTCGTGTCCCAACTGTAACATTACTGGTGGTGACTCTACTGTAACATTACCGGTGGTGACCCAACTCCAACATTACTGGTCGTGTCCCAACTGTAACATTACTGGTGGTGACCCTACTGTAACATTACCGGTGGTGACCCAACTCCAACATTACTGGTCGTGTCCCAACTGTAACATTACTGGTGGTGACCCTACTGTAACATTACCGGTGGTGACCCAACTCCAACATTACTGGTCGTGTCCCAACTGTAACATTACTGGTCGTGTCCCAACTGTAACATTACTGGTGGTGACCCTACTGTAACATTACTGGCGGTGAACCTACACAACAATATCTCGTGGTGACCCTATTCTAACATCACTGCTGGTGTCCCTACTCTAACATTAATAATGTTGATCCGACTCTAAATTTACTAGTGGTGACCCTACTCCAAGATTACTGGTTATGACCCTGCAATAATATTACTGATGGTGATGCTACTCTAAAATTACTGGACGTGAAACTGCTCTAACGCTAGTTGTGGAGACACTATTCTGACATTACTGCTGGAGACACTATTCTAACATTACTGTTGATGACCTTATTCTTGCATTTTAGGTGGTGACCCGACTCAAACTCGACTGTTGGTGACCCTCGTCTAACATTTCTCACGTTGACCCTCCTCTATTATTGTTGGTGGTGAACCTGCTCTAACATTAATGATGGAGACCCTATTCTGACATTATTTGTAGTGACCCTACTCTAACATTATTGTTGGTGACCTTACTGTTACATCACTGCTGGCGACTCTAATCTATGATTATTAGCGGTGACCCTACAAAAACAATATTGATGGTGACCCAACACTAACATTAATGGTGGTGACCCTGCTACAACATTACTAGTGGTGACTCTACTCTAAAATTATTGGTGAGGAATCTACGCTAAAATTACAAGTGATGATCCCACTATAACAATACTGGTGGTGTCCCTACTCTAACATTACTGGTGGTGATCCTACTCTTACATTACAGCTGGTGATCCAAATCGAACATTACCGGTGGTGACCGTCCTCGATCATTCCTGGTGGTGACCCTAATATAACATTCCTGGTGGTGACTGTACTCTAACGTTACAGGTTATGACTCTACTGTAACATTACTGGTGGTGATTCCACTCTAACCTCGTTGTGATTCTATTAAACAAAATATTAACAATAAACTGGTACCAAGGATGACCCCGGAGGTCCAATCGTCACCCGTCCCTTCCAGTCGGAGAAGTTCCCGTTTATCCATAATCCACTTTCATTGTTTAATTATTTGTCAGTGCAGTGCCAGATTCCCCATCCCATCCCATCATACCTCAGCGTTTGTAGGTGTGGGACCATGTCCGCTGTTTGGTGAAAATCCGACTGGATCATTTCAACTGCATTCCTTCCACCTTGCAGGCCAGCAATGTATTTCAGAAACTCCAGAAGGTTAGTTAAAGACGACACACCGTCGCTCAAACGAAGATAATTCCCATTTACATTGCTCCTTTCCCAGTTGCTCACCCATTAGATCTCTCGTGACCTTATATTAAACACTGGGGTTATTTCAGCCACTGTCTTATCCTCAGGAATCTTCTCTAATTGAGGACATTTACAACAGTGTCACTAAACCGTCAATCACGTCAATCTCCATTCCTTTATCTCGCGATGTCTGTGTCCCTGGATTCTATATTCCCATTTTATGTGGGTGAACAAATGTAACTACATTAAAAAATCCCTTTATCGCTGCCGCTCCTACAAGCACTACTTCAAAACTCCACTTTTGTTCTACTCTGAATTTTTTTTAAACGGCCTTTATAAGTCCTTATAATCTACCTACTAGATTTCTTGGAAACATAAAAAGCATTTCCATAATCCTTAATAAAGCTTCCTACATAATTACGTGGACCTACGGTGGCTTTCATTCTCTTTTACATAGCTAAATGTATTTAAATTCCACACTCACGAACATTTTCTAAACTACTTCCCGCTTTTCAACTCGAGCGCTGGGATCTCCCAGATCTGTATCACTGCCGGAGTCCCACACACAAAGCGGGCGGATTATCGGGAAATTGCGGATGTGCTTCCTCAGCTTTCACTCCATTAACATTGACGGCCGGAACATCGCGGGCAACGCAAACGGCATAGAATCAGATAGTACTGGCGGAGGCCATTCGTCCCAACTTTCATCCGGCGGCTTTTTGAAAGGGCTATTCTAATAGTCAAATCCCATGCTCTTTCCAAATAGCCCAGCAAACATTTCCTTTCAAGTATATATCTAATTCCCCTTTGAAAGGCACTATTTGCATGGACGTCTCAGCAATGGCTCGGTGATAGCACTCGCGGCTCTGGGTCAGAAGGTTGTGGGTTAAAATCCAGGTCCAGAGTCTTGGACACAAAATGTGCAGTGACAGCGTGGATATGGAATTGGTTCAGGGCGAGAAAGCAGCGAGCAGTTATGAAAGGATGCGTTTTAGATTGGATGGAAGTATCGAGTGATGTTCCCCAATGGTCAGTATGAGGAGAACTGCTATTTTTCATTTATATTAATTCAAAGTTTACAGACACGAAACTCGGAAAACTCGTAAACAGTGAGGAAAATAGTGGAAGTGTTCATGGGGTCATAGTCAGAATGGTGAAATGGGCACATGGCAGATGAAATTTATTGCAGAGAAGCGTGAAGTGATATATATTGGAAGGAAGAATGAGGAGAGGCAATATGCGAATACGAACATACGAATTAGTACGAGCAGTAGGCCATTCGGCCCCTCGAGCTTGCATTGCCATTTGATAAGATCATTGTTGATCGGATTGCGACCTCAACCCTACTTTCCCGTCTACCTATCATAACCATTCACTCCCTTGTTAATCGGGAATCTATCTAACTCAGCCATAAAACATTCAATGACCCAGCCTCCACTGATCTCTGTGGAAGGGAGTTCCACAGACTCACGACATTCTGAGAGAACAACATTCTCCTCATCTCCGTCTTAAATGGGAGACCCCTTATTTTTAAACTGTGTCCCCTACTTCTAGTCTCTCCCACAAGGTGAAACATCCTCTCAACATCTACCCCTTCTAGTCTCCTCAGGAGCTGTTCTGTTTCAATAAGATCCCCTCTCATTCTTCTACACTCCACAGGCCCAACTTGTCCAACCTTTCCTCATAAGATAGCCCCCTCATCCCTGGAATCAGTCGAGTGAACCTTCTCTCAGCCGCCTCTGAACCAATGTTGTATTTTCTTAAATAAGGAAATCAAAACTGCACACTAGGTGTGGTCTCACCAATGCACTGCACAACTGCAGCAAAACATCTCTACTTTTACACTCCATTCCCCCTGCAATAAATGACAAAATTACATTTGCCTTCCTGATCACTTGCTGTATCTTCATACTAAATTTTGTGATTAATGCACTCGGAAACCCAAATCCCTCTGTACCTCAGAGTTCTGCAATCTCCCTCCTTCTAAATAATATACTGCTTTTCTTTTCCTCCTTCCAAAGTGGACAAGTTCACATTTTTTCCACATTATACTCCATCTGCCAATTTTTTGCCCACTCACTTAACCTATCTATATCTCTTTGTGGAATCCTTATTCCTATTCACAACTTACTTTCCTATCCACCTTCGTGTCATCAGCAAATTTAGCAACCATACATTCGGTCCCTGGATCTAAGTCATTGATATAGATTGTAAATAGTTGAGGCCCCAGCACTGATCCCTCTGGCACTCCACTTGTTACATCTTGTCAACCTGAAAATGACCCATTTCTGCGTACTCTCTATTTCCTGTTAGTTAACCAATCCTTCATCCATGCTAATACACTAACCGTGCAACAATGCGATCTTATTTTGTGTAGTCGCCTTTGAAGTGGCACCTTGTCAAAAGCCTTGTGGAAATCCAAGTACACCAAATCCACAGGATCCTCTTTATCCACGTTGCTTGTTACTTCCTCAGGGAACTCAAATAAATTAGTCAAATACGATTTCCCTTTCACTATATAATATAAACTAAATGGTTCAATTTTAAAGGGGGTGCTGGAACAGAGACACCTGGGTTTCTAAGCACACAAATCTTTGAAGGTGGGAGAACAAGTTTATCTTGCTGTTAAAAGAGCATACAGGATCCCAGGCTTTATGAACAGAGCCATGGAGTAAAAAGCAAGGAAGTTATGCTGAAGATTCATAAATCACTGGTTAGTCCTCAGGTGGACTATTGTATCCAATTCTGGGCTCTACACTTCAGGAAGGATGTCAAGGCCCTGGAGAGGGTCTGGGGGGGATTTCATTTAATGGTGTGAGGGGTTCGGGACTTCAATTATTGGAGAGGCGAGAGAAGCAGGGATTGTTATCCATCGAGCAGAAAAAGCTAAGGGAAGATTTAATAGCGGCGTTCAAAATGATGAATGTTTTTTGTAGAATAAGTAAGGAGAAATGTTTCCACTGGCAGAAGGGTCGGTAATTAGATGAGACAGATTTTAAGGTAATTGACAAAAGAGCCAGAAGTTACAAGAGGGCAAATTTTATTATGAAGCGATTTGTTACGAACTGGAATGCGCTGCCTGACTGCGTGCTGGAAACAGATTCAATAGTAAGTTTAAAAAGACAATTGGATGACTACTTGAAAGGGCGAATGTTGCATGGCTACGTGGAAGAACATGTGAGTTTTTATATTTTTTATTCGTTCATGGGATGTGGGCGACTCTGGAAAGGCCAGCATTTATTGCCCATCCCTAATTGCCCTTGAGAAGGTGTTGTGAGCCGCCTTCTTGAACCGCTGCAGCCCGTGTGGTGAAGGTCCACGAATTTTACCCAGCGACGATGAAAGAACGGAGATATATTTCCAAGTCGGGATGGTGTGTGACTTGGAATGGAACGCAGATGGTCCTATTCCCATGTGCCTGCTGCCCCTGTCCTTCTAGGTGGTAGAGGTCGCGGGTTTGGGAGGTGCTGTCTAAGAAGCCTTGGCGAGTTGCTGCATTGCATCCTGTGGATGTTAAACACTGCAGCCACTGTGCACCGGTGGTGAAGGCAGTGAATATTTCGGGTGCTGGATGAAGTGTCAATCAAGCGGGCTGCTTTGTTCCGGATGCTGTCGAGCTTCTTGAGTGTTTTTGGAGCTGCATTCGTCTAGGCAAGTGGAGAGTATTCAATCACACTCCTGGCTTTACCTTGTAGATGGTCGAAAGGCTTTGGGGAGTCCAGAGGTGAGTCACACGCCGCAGAATACCTAGGTTCTGACCTGCTCTTGTAGCCACATTATTTATGTGGCTGGTCCAGTTAAGTTTCTGGTCAATTATGACTCCCAGGTTGTTGATGGAGAGGGATTCGGCGATGGTAATGCCATAGAATACGAAGGGGAGGTGGTTGGACTCTATCTTGTTAGAGATGGTCATTGCCTGGCACTAGTCTGGCGCGAATGTTGCTTGCCACATATCAACCCAAGCCTGGATGTCCAAGTCTTGCTGCATGCGGCCAAGGGCTGCTTCATTATCCGAGGGGTTGCGAATGGAACTGAACACTGCACAATTATCAGCAAACATCCCTACATCTGACCTTATGATGGAGGGATGCTCATTGATAAAGCAGCTGAAGATGGTTGGGCCTCTGATATTGCCCTGACGAACTCCTGCAGCGATATGCTGGGACTGAGATGATTGGCCTCCAACAACCAATAACTTTATTTGTGCTTTGTATGACTCCAGCCACTGGAGACTTTTCCCCCTAATTCCCATTGACTTCAATTTTAGTAAGGCTCCTTGATGCCACACTCGGTCAAATGCTGCCTTGATGTCAACGGCAGCCACTCTCACCACACCTCTGGAATTCAGCTCTTTCGTCCATGTTTGGACCACGGCTGTAATGAGGTCTGGAGCCGAGTGGCCCTGGGGGAACCCAAGCTGAGCATCGGTGAGCAGGTTATTGGCGAGTCAGTGTTCGCTTGATTGCATTGTCGACTACACCTTCCATCTCTTTGCTGATGAGTTTTTCTTTATTCGTTCATGGCATGTGGGCATCGCTGGCGACGCCAGCATTTATTGCCCATCCCGAATTGCTCTTGAGAAGGTGGTGGTGAGCCGCCTTCTGGAACCGCAGCAGTCCGTTTGGTTAAGGTTCTCCCAAAGTATTGTTATGAAGGGAGTTCCAGGGTTTTGACCCAGCAACGATGAAGTAACGGCGATATATTTCAAAGTCGGGATGGTGTGTGACCCGGAGGGGAACGTGCAGGTGGTGTTGTTCCCATGTGCCTGCTGCCCTTGTCCTTCTAGGTGGTAGAGGCCGCGAGTTTGGGAGGTGTTGTCGCAGAAGCCTTTGCGAGTTGCTGCAGTGCATCCTGTGGATGGTACACACTGCAGCCACAGTGCGCCGGTGGTGAAGGGAGTGAATTTTTCCGGTGGTGGATGGGCTGACAATCAAGCGGGCAGCTTTGTCCTGGATGATATCGAGCTTCTTGAGTGATATTGGAGCTGCATTCATCCAGGCAAGTGGAGAGTATTCCATCAGACTCCTGACTTGTTCCTTGTAGATAGTGGAAAGGCTTTGGGGAGTCAGGATATGAATCATTTTTATCAGAATACCCAGCCTCTGACCTGCTCTTGTAGTCACAGTATTGATGTGCTGTTCCAGTTAATTTTCTGGTCAATGGTGACCGCCAGGATGTTGATGGTGAGTGATTAGGCGATGGTAATGTCGGTGAATGTCAAGGGGACTTCGTTAGACTCTCTCTTGTTGGAGATGGCCATTGCCTGGCACTTGTGAATACACTGATGGGCTGGTAATTGTCCTGCTTGGATTTGTCCTGCTTTTTTTGGACAGGACATAGCTGGGCAATTTTTCACTTTTGTCGGTTAGATGCCAGTAATGTTAGTGCACTGGATCAGCTTGCATAGAGGCGTGGCTAGTTCTGTAATGGCGGGGATCTCGACAGGACGCCGAGATCGATCATCCACTCTGCACTTCAGGCTGAAGATGGTTGCAAACGCTTCAGTCTTGCCTTTTGCACTCACGTGCTGGACTCTTCCATCATTGAGGATGGGGATGTTCACAGAGCCTCCTCCTCCTGTTAGTTCTTTAATTGTCCACCACCATTCACGACTGGATGTGGCAGGACTGCAGAGCTTTGATCTGATCCATTGGTTGTGGAAGCTCTTGGCTCTGTCAATAGCATGTTGCTTCCGCTGTTTAGCGTGCATGTAGTCCTGTGTTTTAGCTTTACCAATCGGCACCTTAGTTTTAGATACGCCTGGTGCTGCTGCTCGCATGCTCTTCTGCCATTCTCATTGGACGAGGGTTGATCCCCTGGCTTGCTGTTAATGGTAGAGTGAGGGATATGCCCGCCCATGAGGTTACACATTGTGCTGGAATACATTTCTGGTGCTGATCATGACCCACAGAATCTCATGAATGCCCAGTTTTGCGCTGGAAGATCTGTTCTGAATCTTTTCTATCCATCACGATGGACGGTGTCCTCAGTGTGATGACGCGACTTCATTTCCACAAGGGACTGTGCGCTGGTCACTCCTACCAATACTCTCATGGACAGATGCATCTGCGACAGTTAGATTGGTGAGAACGAGGTCAAGCAGGTTTTTCCCTCGCGTTGGTTCGCTCACTATGCCTGCTCGCAGGATACGGCATCCGCCATTCATGACTGAGATGAGGAGGAATTTCTTCACGTAGCGGGTTGTGAATTATAGAATTATGTACCCCAGCGGGCTGTGTATGCTGAATCATTGAATATATTCAAGGCTGAGATGGAGAGATTTTTGTACTCTTAGGGAATCAAGGGATATGGGGGTCGAGCGGGAAAGTGGAGTTGAGGTCGAAGAACAGCCATGATCTGATTAAATGTCAGAGCAGGCTCGACGGGCTGTATAGCATACTCCTGCTCCTATTTCTTATGTATATTCTTACCTACCACAGGCCCAGACTGGCAGCTATGTCCTTCAGGTCTCGGCCAGCTCGGTCAGCAGTGCTGCAATTAGACACCGGACATGTCAAAGGCAAATCAAGCCCAGACGGCCCTGCAAATTCCTCCTCACTAACATGTAGGGACTTGTGCTAAAATTGGGAGATCTGTAAGTGTAGGGGTACCACTTGTACCAGAGGAGAACGGTTATCTCCATTGTAACGTACAGGGAAGCAATTATCGGAGGTGAACTGCAACCTCCAATGTAAGTGTAGGTCCACCACAAGTACCGGAGGAGAACAGACAATTCTAGCTAAGTGTGCTGCACTATTATTACCGGAGGAGCACGATCTCCCCTAGTCGATGTACAGGAGTTCCACAATTACAGAAGGAACACGGTCATCTCCGATATAAGTGCAGGGCACCAGTTGTACCAGAAGAGGAAACTAACCTCTTTTGTCAGTGTCAAGCTAACACAAGTAACGGAGGAGCACGATCACCATTTGAGCAAGTGAAGGCGTACCAACAGTACCGGAGGAGAACGGTCATCATTCGTGTAAGTGTAGGGTACCACGAGTACCGGAGGAGCTTGGTCTACTCTTATATAAATGTAGGGTATCACTAGTTCTGGAGGAGAATGATTAACTCTAATGCAAGTATTGGGCACCATTGGTACTGGAGGAGCAGGATGAACTCCAGTAAAAGTGTGGGGTATCACTAATACCGTAGGAACACGGTTACATCTGGTAAAGGTGTAGACGTACCACTAGTACTGGAACGGCCGTATCACCCCTAATGTAAGTGCAAGGGTACCACAAGTATTGGAGGACCAGGGTGAACCCCAGTGTAAGTGTAGATGTTCCACTAATACCGGTCACCTCTAAAGTAAATGGAGGCTCACTACTAGTAGAGAGGGAGCACGGTGATCCTAGTGTAATTGTAGGGATACTACTGGTACCAGAAGAGCACGGTCATATCTAGTGTGACCGTAGGGATACTACCAGTATCAGAGCAGCGTGGTCACCATTAATGTAAATATTGGGTCACCACCAGCAGAGAAGCAACACGGTCACCATTAGTATAAGTGTAGGGTTACCACAAGTACCAGAGGAGGACGGTCACCTCTAGTATATGTGTAGCACATCGCCAGTTCCGAAGGAACAAGGTCAGCTCTCGTGTACATTTAGGGTACCTCGAGTAGCGGAGGAGCAAAGTCACCCCTCGTGTAAGTGTATGATACCACGAGTACCAGCGGAGCAAATCACCTCTAAGTGTGGCGATACCACGAGTACCGGAGGATAACGGTTACATCTAGTGCAATATACTGGAACCAGTATCACCGGAGGAGAAGTGTCACCTCCAGTGTAAGTGTATGGTCACTCTGCTACCGGAGGAGCACAGTCACCTCGACTGTAAGTGTAGAGGAACCACTAGTGTCAGAGGAGGAGCACGCTCACCTCTAGTGTCAATGTAGGGTTTCCACGTGTACCAGAAGAGCACGGTCAGCGCTCGTGTAAGCGTATTATACCCCTGGTCCAATAGCAGCAACTTATCTCTAGTGCAAGTGCACGGTATCACTAGTACCGGGGGAAAACGCTCATCTCCAGTGTAAGTATTCGGTGCTACTAGAATCACAGAAGCGCAGTCACCTTTAGTGTCAATGTAGGGATAAAAACAATACCAGAAGAGCATGGTTACATCTAGTGTAAGTGTAGTGATACCATTAGTCCGGGGAGAGCAAGGTCACCTCTCGTGTAAGTGCGGGTTACCCCACTACCAGAGAAGCACGGTCACCTCTGGTGTAAATATAGGTACTACTTGTATCGGAGGAGTACGTTAACCTGCAGTGTAAGTGTAGGGTGCCACTAGTGCCGGAGGAGCACGATCACATCCAGTGTAAGTGTAGTTAGGATTACTATCGGAAGAGCACTGTTTCCTTTCGTGCAAGTATAGAGTGCCAGTTTTGCCGGAGGAGCACGTTCACTTCTAATGCTGCAAGACTGGGGTCATCACCAGTTCCGGCAGGATTAAGTTCAGCTCTTCTACTGGATGAGTGGGGACACTGGGATTGAATCAAGAGTGAATCAAGGTAGCTGCCTCCACAAGTTATGTGGCAATAAGATCAGGAGCAGGACTGAGAGATTCGACTTTCCATTTGTGAAGAATGTTTTAATTGATTGTTTCTTTTTGAAACTGTCCAATACAATTTTAACTTTGTCTTTTAATCTGATGTATCATACAAGAAAACAACTTACCTGAGTCTATTTGTTCAATGACTGTAACTAATATTAATTATGATGTAACCTGATTGACTCCCTGGAGGATTGATGTGTGTATAAATAGAGGGATCCCTTCTCCCGCCTCAGCTATGCTCAAGTCAGAGTATTTCAGCTCCGACAGAATTCATCCATTCTCACAGAAAATGGGGCAACTGACTATTCTACAGATAAAGGAGATTTACTACCCGATTCTCGCAGCCGTCAGTATTCCTGGTGAGCCACTGAAACCTGTTAATCCATGTTGGCTGTCTCACTCTTCATTTCTCATGTTGGATAAGGTAACTTGTTTCCGGGATGTCAACATGACACACGCGCGGCATTGACCGGGATCAACTTGTGAACAGTTGGTCCGTCGTTTCTGCGTTCTCCTTAATCTGATAATTTTAATGATGTTACAATATTATTTGCAGCTTGTACACAAGGATTTTAGTGGATTTCCGGACAGTCTTATCATCCTGTGTAGCGTGAGCGCTGCAACAGCTCATTAACATGTGTGGGTAGCTGGCCCTGGTAATGGCTCCAATCTTAATCCTGTTCTCACACTGCTCCGTGTTAATAATCACACTGAATGGAGTAAAATGCTTTCAACTGGTATCTCCATATACTGCATGCAGTATTTCAAACAGACACTGCAATATTATATCTCTCCTCTCTCTTTCTTACAGCGAACTTGATGACAATTGTGATTCTCTCACGAGGAAACTGCGGCCATTCCAAGTGTATCTCTGTCTACATGGTGGCCATGGCAACAGCAGATCTACTGGTCATGATCATCAATATAATAGTGTATCATATTTTCAGTTATCACTTCCCACTTTCCTTCCTCTCCCACACTCCCGTGTGTAGGTTCATTCTATATATGACTGTTGTCGCCCTCGATTTGTCTGTTTGGTTCACCGTCTCCTTCACATTTGACCGTTTTATCGCCCTCTGCTGCCAGAAGTTCAAAACGAAGTATTGCACCGAGAGAACTGCGGCCGCGGTGACAACAACGGTCTCTGTTCTCACCTTTTTAAAGGACATCCCCGTTTTGTTTCTATTTGCACCTGAACGAATTGTGAACAAAGTGCAGTGGGGCTGTCGGGTAAGAGAGGCTAGTCTCTCCTCACCTCTAGTTGTTGCATACAGCTGGTTTCACGGCATCTGGCGCGTTTGGCTTCCTTTCACTTTAATTGCCTTGTTTAATTCTTTGACCATCAGACGGATTTTAGTGGCCAGTAGAGCCCGCAGGGGACTCCGGGGTCACAGCAGTGAGAATCAGTGTGATCCAGAGATGGAGAAACGAAGGAAATCCATCATTTTACTCTTCACGATATCCAGCACTTTTATACTATTGTGGCTGACAGATGGCGTGAGTTTTCTAACTAACAGACTGACAAACATCAATCAATACCGAGGCGACCGCACAAACCCAGCATTTATCGCCACCGAAACCGGAGCTATGCTGAAGTTTTTGAGTTCCTGCCCAAACACATGTATTTATGCAGCGACACAAAGGAAATGCAGGGAAGAGCTGAAGAAGCTGCTGCAATCTCCCTGGACACTGATTTTAAGATTGGTTAAAAATGAAAGAAATGCCAGCATCAGAATTCATTTTTAGCACCAATTCCATCTGAGAATGGGGATCTCTCCCCTTACAGCTACATAAAGGTGGTTCTTGTAAAAACTCACAAGTCGGCGACGATATCTGTTCTTTGTAGCATTTAACGTAACATTGACCGTGGGTTTCCACAGTTCTTTTTTTGAGTGACTGCTGCCAAATAACAACATTCCCTTTAATTATGAAAAGAGATGAAGTGAACCTTAACATTTGAATATAATATTTGATCAACGATTTTAATATCACTGTGCGAAGACGGGAATTCACTTCTACCGTGTAATTGACAGGAAGATCCACCAGTTTTAGGGAAAGATTCGATCGTTTGGAACTCCTGGTGAATTTACATTTTCTCGGAGGTTTGATGAACACGGCGCTTAGACTGGTATCAGCTGCACCGGCCGCTCCATCCCTTCTCCAGTTAATAAGGAGCCGAGCCGCTGTCTCATTTGCAGTCTTGCGAGATTTCACCATTTTTGAATATTAATTGTTGTTACGTCGTTTTACCTGCTTTCTCTGACATTTCGATTAATGAGAAACAGCTGCAGGATGCCCAGCAACATTAAAATAAAGTTTTACTAAATATAACTTGGGGAATCTGACTGCAATTAACTTGAATTAGCAACCGGGTAAAACAAGTAAAATCATGTAAGAATAAACAATTCATAATAGCATTAATAATAGGAACATTCCAGGCCAGAATCTGCAATTAATACTCTCAGATATTGAGATGGAATAATCCGCTCTGTGTGTTGGTGCACAGACGATAACATGTAATATCCCCTGTCCTTTTATTAACTGGTGTTGTACTGGCATCCCCAGTGCAAGGCTGTGTAATAGGAGTTCAGTCCGGAACCACTTCAGCCCTGGGTTTGAGAGCGTTGATCGATACAAGGCATCAAATGAAGAATTGAGCCAATTAAACAAAATTTTGTCCACTCGCCAGTTTGTGTGCATCGGTTGGTACTGTTTCCCAATTCATCCTGTAGTGCATGGGATGCAGATTGGAAGATGTCGAGGAGGGGCTGCCCTGGGACTGATTAATTCCAGCGTTCTCACTGCAGGGTGTGTAACTTCATCAGAGGAGATGTCTCTGACTGCTTCCACTGTTCTATTCAGTATACCCGGTTACACATGGAACACAGCCAGCGCTGTATCCGCTCGATCTTCACACACTCTGTGATTGATGGGCATCACGGATTTGATTGATGTCTTGGCTTAAATATATTTTATATTTATTATCTTCCATATCTTTTATTTTAAACAGCCGGTTTCTATTTTTATCACGGTGCCTTCCAACGACTGGATGTATGTAGTTCTCCTGATGAAGTTGTTTTCCGCCCATTGTTGGAATTTCCCGACCAGAACACAAGGGGAGAAGGGGCGGTGGTAGTTCAGGTTACAGCTCTTACATTGCCTGTCTATAATTGGTCAGGGTCAATGAGAAGAACAGCAATCGAGCTCTGAGTTTGATAAAGAGTTCACAACAGTTACACGATTCGCCATTGGATGATATCTTTAATCTTCCCGAGTCCTGGTCATTAATTATCCCTCAACAAACAGAATTAAAACAGATTATTGGGGGTGAAATTGGACACGGGCGGGGACAAAAAACAAGTTGAATTGCATTTGCCGACAGATTTCGGACACGCGCGATATTCTGTTCTATTAAGGTCAATGGACTGAATATCAGACCGAGCGTATAACAGGCGACCGATGGGATCCCGCCCATTTGACGTCCCCGCCAACGCCGAATTTCAGCCTATCTGGTCATTTATCGTATTGCTGTTTGTGGGACCTTGCTGTGCGCTTATTGACTTCCACATTTCCTGACATTACAAGAGTGACAACACTTCAAAAGTCCTTCCTAGTCTGTGAGGCGCTTTAGGGCGTCCTGAGGCGGTGAAAGGCGCTTTATCCTTGGAGGGGGTAGAAATTAATCTCGGGCAGTAAAGTCACATCGCCACCAATTATAGACATGGTCCAATATTCAGTCCCATCTCCACATGTTAAAGGCCCAGTCCAATATTCGGTTCCATCGTCGTCTGTTATGGACAAGGCCTTATATTCGGTCCATTTCAAATAATACTGGAATAGAGAAGAAATATTCCCAAACCATCAGCAATTGTCGGTGAGAAATGTCTCCTTACTTTTTACGCTAAATTTGTTTCTCCGTTTGGACCCGGGACTCACATTCTGCAGCAATTTTACAATCAAGATTCTCAGCCAAGCAGCAGACTCCCAGAATGCAGCAGTTAAGTTCGAGTCTCTCTCACGGGTGCAATACAACTCCTGGAATGTAGCAGTTTCTGAGAGCAATTCATTGCGTTTGTCTATCAATTCAGTATTGCAGCATAACCCCTCTCCTCACTCCTGTTGAGTCCAGTAAAGTACAGGGCAGGGAAAGCATGTCTGGCAAACAGTAAACTGTGCCGCCCTCTGTGAGTGACCATGCTCTCAATCAGAATAATATTAATTGTTTTAAAGGCACATTCAAATTTTCCGAGTGCACAAACAACAAGCATTAATTTTAATATAAGGAAAATCTCCCAGGCTCTCTTCCCGGCGTCAGATGCACCCGCTCAATGTTCCGGACTGCACTCAGCCCAGCCGAGGTTTTATGGTCAGGTGATAAACACAAAAAGAATCGACTCCATTTTTAATTGTTTTAATGTTGAGGGAGAGTAGGTTGTCCACCATATCTTCCTAACATTAAAATCACAGCATCGTAGTATCATAGTATGGTGCAGCACAGGAGGAGGCCATTCGGCCCATCGTGCCTGCCCTGGTTCTTTGAAAGAGCCATCCAATTAGTCCCATCCCCCTGCTCTTTCCCATTTATCACTGCAAATTTTCCCCTCCAAGTATTTTTCTAATTTCCTTTCGAAAGTTACCATTGAATCTGTTTCCACCACCCTTTCAAGCAGTGCATTCTAGATCATCACTGCTGGCTGCGGAAAGCTTTTATCTCGTGTCGCCTCTGGATCTTTTGCCGATCACCTTAAATCTGTGTCCTCTGTTTACCTGCCCTTCTGCTTATTTACTCTATCAAAACCCTTCATGATTTTGAACACGTCCATCAAATCTCCTCTTCATCTTCTCCGCTCGTAATGGAGCAACCCCTGCTTCTCCAATCTCTCCACATTACACTCATCCCTCGTAATATTCTAGTTAATATCTTCTGGACAGCCTCGAAGACCTTGATATCTTTCCCAGATTGCGCTGCCCAAAATTGGACACAATACTCCAGCTGAGGCCTAACCAATGATTTATAAATGGTGAGCATAACTTCCTTGTTTTGTACTTTATGCCTCCATAATAAAGCAAACTTTGAAACTGTACACTACATACCCAAATCCAGATCAATAATAAATATCAAAAAAGCAGTGGTCCTAACAACACTATAAACTTCCCTTAGTATGAAAAACAACCGTTCACCATTTCTCTCCTCTTTTTGTCCCTGAGCTAATCTTGCATCCACGCTGTGACTGTCTCTTTAATCCCATGGGCTTCAACTATTCAGAAAAAATTATTCTGTGCTAATTTATCAAATGCTTTTGAAAGTCCACATACAAATCATCAACCGCACGACCTTCATCAAGCCTCTCCGTTACTTCATCAAAGAACTCGATCAGGTTAGTCTAAAACGATTTTCCTTTAACATATCCAGGCTGACTTTCATTGATTATCCAATATTTTTCCAAGTGCCAATTAATGTTGTCCCTGATTATTGTCTCGAAAAGGTTCCCCACTACCAACGCCTGTAATTGCTGATTTCTTCACTCACACCTTTTTTAACAGGTGTGTGACATTTGCAATCATCCAGTCCTCTGCCACCGTCTCCACATCTGAGGAGAATTGGAGGATTGTGGCAAGAGCCTGTGCAATTTCCACCCTAACTTCCCTCGGTAACCCAGAATGCATCCCATCTGGACCGGGTCACTTTTATACTTTGAGAACTGCCAATCTTTTAAGTACCTCCTATTTATCTATTTTTATCCTATCCAATATCACTACTACATCCTCCTTTACTGCTACAATGGCAGCATCCTCTTTCCTAATCAAGACCAATGTGAAATATTCATTTCGCACCTCAGCCATTCAATTTGCCTTCACAAGAAGATCTCCTTTTTTGTCCCTAATCGGTCCCACCCTTCCTTTGACTGCACCTTTTCTATTTCTATGTTTATTGAAGACTTTTGGGTTCCATTTTATGTTAGCCACCTATCTATTCTCATGCTCTCTCTTTGTCAATCTTATTCCCTTTCATAAATCTCCGCTGTATTCAGCCTAATTTTCCACAGCATTATATACTTTAAATTTGTCATAAGCCTCCTTTTTCTGTTTCATTGTAATCTCTATATCTTTAGTCATCCAGGGAGCTCTAATTTTTGATGTCCTTCCTTTCCCCCTCTTGGGAATGTGTGTAGTTTGTGCCCGAACCATCTCCTCCATGAAGGCCTCCCATTGTTCAGTTGTTGTTTTGCGACCAATTTTTGATTCCAATCCACCCAGAAATCACGCTCAGTATCCGGAAAGAGCTTCCCTCTCTTTCTCAGATAACAGTACGGAGCAATTATTATAACTCTCTGAAATCATCTCTCAGTAGAATATCTGTGGTGTAGCTCGATGCATGTGTTACCAAAAGAGTGTGGGTGATTATGAGATGGTGGTATGTGAACGGTTCCATGATTCGGATTTACACAATCGGTTCCATTCAATTCATTCAACTTGCTCCTGGCACATCTTGCTAGAGCTGAAAGGTGCGCGAAAAGGCCAAACCAGCTGCTTTGATGGGAAGTTGGATGGTAAGAACCCACAGGGAGTAGAGATCCAAGTACAATTGGATAACCCCTCTGCTGAAAGGGGGCTCATCGACTCATCGCTCCATAAGTTAACACCTGCCACGCACGGAAGGAAGGAGGTTCAATCAATGACACCGTTGATAAAGACGAGGTTCTGTAATCACTGAATGTAGTTATTCACGCGTGGTCTTGAGCTTTATAGTAAATTGGTTATTCAAAGTTGGTAAATTTAACCTATCATAGGAAGTACTCTTGAACTAATCACACCAATTGATAACCTCAGACTCTGGTCGCTGTTGCAGTTAATGCTCAGCATCCTTTGGTGTTGATTTACTGCGATGCATGGAATTGCCTGTGCAACCGTTGTTATTTAACCTTGTTACGTAACTTTGCCTGTAGTTATTTGCTGCTCAATTGCAACATAATTCTGATGACATGTGTTTATGTTTATTAAGTGTCTGAGCGCCCAAATGTTACTATAAATTGTGATTTATAACTGTTAAACTGTACTTAGTGCATGGCTTTAACCTGGCTTCTTCCTTTATGGATTGGAAAGAAAGAGTTTGAGGATAACCTGATCGATGTTTATTAAATTAATTTCATTTTGATCCCAACTGGGTTAAATGTAAGACAGTTCGAGGAACACATCAGACAATATTCAACCCTACAGCTACCATGGGAGGGAAAACCTCAGACAATCCGCAAGTGAGAAGTTAAAGGAGGCAACCAAGTACTAGCCTGGTGCCTCGGCATATATCTGACAGTGGAAAAAAACCCAGCTTTCCAAGGACAGGACATCCACAACTTTCGAAAATACGTGAATTCACAGCACAGGAGATTCCGTGCGTCTGTTACTGTGTATGGGCCACTTCAACACAACACAATGAGAAGTTCTCCGTTCGCACTTCAGTAGAGTGCATCTAACTGGGTGGCCAGCTTTTGATTTGTTAAAAATAGGGACAGGCAACACAGAATATGCCATTAAAATAACTGGTAGGACAAACATAGAATCATAGAAATTTACGGCACAGAAGAAGACCATTCCGCCCTTCGTGCTCTGTGCCAGCCGAAAAAGAGCTATCATGCCCAATACCACTTGCGAGCACTTGGTTCATAGCAGTGTAAGTTATGGGGTGTCGAGACAGGGCAGGTAAAGTGATTGAAACTATTTGCTCGGATGGAGGGTAAACGCTGGCAAGGACTGGTTGGGTCGAATGGTCTGTTCCCCTTTTAAAACATTCCAACATTTGACGATCAGTTAAGATTTTAAGTAAATATCTGGAAGCAAAAATGTCTAACGTCACATTGACGAGTCAAGTTCTTCCTGCCTGTATTATTCGATCACTTATCAAGAGACAGGAGTGCCGTTGCAAAGGGCCAGGAGACAATGGGCAGTCGTGGGGCAGATGTGGAGCCCATCGCTTACAATATTCACACCAAGGTTACAGAAAAAATATGGTTGAAATTACGTATTTTTGAAGCGTCAATCTTTAATTTGAGTGGAAATTTGCCAACTGCATTTCCATGGTTACAGAAGGAAATCAGAAATTTGACAAACGCATGCAATGCAGATTGATATAATCCAGGCTCTCCAGAAGAGTCACCGTTCATTTTCTGTTCTTTATTACAGGTGATTATGATTTTCGGGACCGTGTCAATGGTGGTGGCCGCAGTGGAAACAATATATCAAGGGCCCACCTTATTAATTGCCTTCCAGTACACGTTACAATCCTCCCTGCAGAATGATGTGGGCTTTGCTCCTTGGCGAACTCCCTAAATTACCTTGGGAACGCTGCAAATTGACGACACAGCAAGCAGCCTCATATGGCAAGGGCAATTAAATATCCTTCACTAATTGTTGGTTCTTTCTTTCACGACTTGGATCCATGCTATTTCTACTCGTCGCTGTACTGCTTTGGCGACTGTGAAAATACTTTTGTAGCCGATGGCCCTAACCTGCAAGCTAAGGTTGACTCAACTAAATCTGTGAACTGCGAGTCCAGAGAGAAGGCAAGTTCAGAGCCCCAGTCTTCAGGAAGGACCTGTAAACGGACTTGTAGTAATGCTTGGTACAGTGAATTTCAATTCCATATTATAGTTCCTCTGTTAGCTGTCTCTTCTGTATCTGTGACTTATGTAGATTTTTAACATGTAATGCTTAAGGAAATGGTACACGATTATACCAAGCCCAATTCGGGAAGATATTTAGATTGACTAAAATAGAGACAATGTGGGAACATGAAGAACAGTGTACACGCAATTAAAGGGATTGCTTAAAGTAATAAATAGGCAGACATGGGATGCTATATCAGAACAAGGAAAGTCCATGATTTGAACACAAGTAATGCCAGAAGGGTTGGGGATGAAGTTAATATGGTAATCATTCAGAACAACAAAGATTATAAGGAACGGCTGATCACAAAACCAATCACTTGTAGTATCTATGGAGGGTATGCGCGGAAACAGCATTAAAAGGGGTTAACTTTTAGAGAAAACATTGGATCCTAAATTTTATATTAGACAAATAACTGAAAATTTGGAAATCAGTTGGGGATATGAACTGGTGTAAGGTGCGGAGATTTGGATCGGTGCATTACGCCAGGAAGCCTGCATGCAGAGTGGCATTATTTGGACCGATCCCTGTGATAGTGGTAACACCATTGCGATCTCCCTTCACAGCAGAAGACACAAAGCTTAACCAGTAATAGTGAGGAAATTGAAGTAATTAGTATCAGGAGAGAAAAAGTATTTGAGAAACTACTGGAAATAAAAGCCGATAAATCTCCTGGACCTGATGGCCTACACCCGAGGGTTCCAAAAGTGGTGGGTGCAGAGATAGTGGATTAATTAATTATGATCTTCCAAAAATCCCTGGATTCTTGAACGGTCCCAGTGGATTGGAAGGTAGCAAATGTAACCCCGCTATTCAAGAAAGGAGGGAGAGAGAATACAGGGAACTACAGATCAGTTAGCCTGACATCAGTCGGGAAAATGCTGGAATCTAATATTAAGGAAGAGGTTACAGAGCACTTAAAACGTCGTAATATGATTAAGCACAATCATCGTGGTTTTATGAAAGGGAAATCGTGATTGATAACTTTATTAGAGTGTTTTGAGGATGTAACTCGTAGGGTAGATAAAGGGGAACCAGTGGATGTAGTATATTTGGATTTTCAAAAGACATTCGATAAGGTGTCACATAAAGGGATGTTACACAAGGTAAGGGCTCATGGGGTTGGCGGTAACATATTAGCATGGATAGATGATTGGTTAAAGGACAGAATGTGGAGTAGCGATAAACGGGTCCTTTTCATGTTGGCAGTCTGTAACTGGAGGGGTACCACAAGGACCGGTGCTTGGGCCCCAGCTATTTACAATCTATATTAATGACTGGAATGAAGGGACCGAGTGTAACGTATCCACGTTTGCTGATGATACAAAGCTAGGTGGGAAAGTAAGCTGTGAGGAGGATACAAAGAGACTCAAGCGGGGTATAGACACGTTAAGTGAGTGGGCAAGAAGATGGCAGATGGAGTATAATGTGGGGAGATATGAGGTCATTCACTTTGGTAGGACGAATAGAAAAACAGAATATTTTATAAATTGTGAGAAACTATTTAGCGTTGGTGTCCAGAGAGACTTGGGGGTCCTAGTAGGAGAAACACAAAATGTTAGCACACAGGTACAGCAGGCAATTAGGAATACAAACGGCATGTTGGCCCTCATTACAAGGGGGTTAGAATGCAAGAGTAAGGAAATATTACTATATATTGTAGAAGGCTTTGGTGAGCCCTCACCTGGAGTACTGCATACAGCTTGGCCTCCTTACCCACTGAGCAATGTACTTGCCTTGGAGGCGGTGCAACGAATTAAATCCTGGAATGAGAGGGTTGTCCTATGAGGAGAGGTTGAGTAAAATGGGTCAATAATGTCAGGACTACAGGATAACATCAACAAGTTCCATCCCACCATCAAACTCACCACGGACGACTCCTCAGAATCGGTTTCTTTCTTGGACACACGAATCTCCATCAAAGACGGGCCCCTCAGCACCTCACACTACCGCAAGCCCACGAACAACCTCACGATGCTCCACTTTTCCAGCTTCCATCCAAACCACGTCAAAGTGCCATCCCCTATGGACTGGCCCTGCGAATACACAGGATCTGCTCAGACGATGAGGAACGCGATGGACACCGACAGACGCTGAAAGACGCCCTCGGAAGAACGGGATATGATGGTCGACTCGTCGATCGACGGTTCCGACGGGCCTCAGCGAAAAATCGCATTGACCCCCTCAGAAGACGAACACGGGACGCAACCAACAGAGTACCCTTCGTCCAGTACGATCCCGTTGCGGAGAAACTACGCCTTGTTCTCCGCAGCCTTCAACATGTCATCGATGACGACGAACACCTCGCTAAGGCCATCCCCACGCCTCCACTGCTCGCCTTTAAACAGCCACCCAACCTCAAACAGACCATCGTTCGCAGCAAATTACCCAGTTTTCAGGAGAACAGCGCCCACCACACCACGCAACCCTGCCACGGTAACCTCTGCAAGACATGCCAGATCATCGACACAGACATCACCATCACACGAGAGGACACCACCCACCAGGTACATGGTTCATACTCCTGTGACTCGGCCAAAGTTTTCCACCTCATACGTTGCAGGAAAGGATGCCCCGGAGCATGGCACATTGGCGAGACTATGCAGACACTGCGACAACGGATGAACGGACACCGCACAACAATCGCCAGACAGGAGCGTTCCCTCCCAGTCGGTGAACACTTCAGCAGTCAAGGACATTCAGCCACCGATCTTCGGGTAAGCGTTTTCCAATGCGGCCTTCGAGACACACGACAACGCCAAATCTTCGAGCAGAAATTGATAGCCAAGTTCCGCACCCATGAGGACGGCCTGAACCGGGATCTTGGGTTCATGTCACACTACACGTAACCCCAGCAGCGAACAAATGTTATCTGTTTTTAATATAACGGGTCATTGACTGTCTTCCTTATCTCTCTCTCTCTCTTTTTGGGGGGGTTTGTATATTCGGTGGCATTTTTAGGTGACACTTTTCTGTCTGCTCAGAGTGATTGCCTTGGCAACGGGCAGTAATCACCAGGCATTGTTCTATGATTTTAAAATGCGAAGGATTCGAAAATGTCATTTCCACACAACCTGAGGAAGGGGGAAGCCTCCGAAGGCTTGTGGGATTAAATATAAAATTGTTGGACTATAACTTGGTGTTGTAAAATTGTTTACAATTGAATTACCAAGAGGTAGAAGAGTCCATCAATAATCTTTATGTATTAAGTAAAAACTCAATTTACCAACCGGCAGGAGGGTCAATCAGTAATCTTTTCGAAAAAGTAACAATTGAAATTAACAACAGGTAGGAGGGTCCATCACTAAACTTTGTATAAAAAGTAAGAATTCAATTTACCAACAGGTAGGAGCGTCCATCACAAATCTTTATAAAAAAAGTTACTTCTGAAATTACCAATATGGAGGAGGGTCCGACAATAAACTTTATACAAAAATTAACCACAAAGATTACCAACAGGTTGGAGGGTCCATCACTAATCTTTATACAAAAAGTAACTACTCAAATTACCAAAAGCTAGGAGTGTCCATCACTAATCTCTGTATACAAAGCATCGACTGAAATTACCAACAGGTAGGAGGGTCCATCATTCATCTTTATATAAAAAGTAACTATTGAAATTACCAAAAGTTCGGAAGGTTCATCACTAATTTGACAAAAAGAGTAACTGCACAATTTAATCTTGTTATGACCTTAGTGTCAGCGAATAACTTCAACTATAGTTTGAAGAAATTACTGACAGAGATTAATCGCTTTTACATTTCCACAGTGTGGAAAGGATAGTACATTGACTGATAGTTTGATTAGTTGCTCTTGCCTGTGTGCACACACAGAGGGAGACACGCGCACAAGTGGAGAATTATGATTGTAAAATAGCCGTCGAATCGACAACTTATATATTTGTGGTGTTTTCTGAGATTGTTATACCCCTACAAATAATCCAAAAATAAATGTGCAGCACCTGTTTAAAGTTACACAATTCATAACATTATACATTAGTGTTAATCTTCGTAAAACGGTGTAAAACTCCTCACCTCCTACAGTGCTCATTCGTCAGGTCCTGATACCATGAGAGATATGGTAAATATATCCAAATGGAACAACCAACCAAAACACATCTCCATGAACAGACGGACAATGTCTCCACCCATCGAGAGCAGAGAAATCACACCCAGCTCCATTTGGGTGTGTAGAAAGATATCAGTTTCATAAAATAACAGAATTTAATATCAAAACTCAACAAATCAAAAATATTAAAAAACACATCTGTGAATAAAATAATACAATAGCGCCAGACTGGGTAAAACTGAGTGAAGGATCATTTAATTCATCACCTCGCTCCATATTGCCCTCCAGAACATTGACTTCCCCAGGAAATGTCTGGTGCTGGCCTGCACCGTAAGTAAATCTTAACAATTAGTGCAGCCAGTGCAGATTCTCGGCCGTCTGGCACTGGGTTGTGGAGATCAGCGGGACTCATTGGGTTTCACTGGGCAGCTGTCTGTGCCGCACCTGAGGTGGAGAGTTGATCGTAACAGTCGGAAAATGCTCGATCCGAGAGCTACAGCTATTGTACTAATGGGAAGGAGGGACTTGATATCACATTTAGCAAGGCAACGTTCCTCCCTCTCATTTTTATATTTCAGTCTAACCCTCCTATTAATATACTTATTACAGAGCATCTCAATCTTGGAACGCCTGTCACCACCATGGCTGAAGGTCCAAACAGGGGAGAAGATCCAACATCTTCAACAAGAATGAGAATAGACACCGGTAGGTTCAGAACAATCTTTAATATATTAATTGTGTCCTGATGAAGTTTCCAGATCATGAACAAGATCCTGTTGCTCAAACAGGAAGAAGAAACCGAGCATATTGTGTGTAGATAAACGAAAGTGAGTGACCATCTACCGGGCCAGTGCAGTCACAGTTGGAGGGATCTCAGTA
>NW_027138706.1:5000-37440 GCF_035084215.1 Heptranchias perlo
CTCTGGTTCTCTCTCTCTCTCTCTTTCTCTGTTTCTCTCTCTCTATCTCTCTCTCTGTCTCTGGTTCTCTCCCTCTCTCTCTCTCTCTCTGGTTCTCTCTCTCTCTCCCTGTCTCTGGTTCTCTCTCTCTCTCTCTGGTTCTCTCTCTCTCTCTCTGGTTCTCTCATCTCTCTCTCTCTCTCAGGTTCTCTCTCTCTCTATCTGGTTCTCTCTCTCTCTCTCGTTCTCTCTCTGGTTCTCTCTCTCTCTCTCTCTGGTTCTCTCTCTCTCTCTCTCTCTGGTTCTCTCTCTCTGGTTCTCTCTCTCTCTCTCTGGTTCTCTCTCTCTCTTTCTCTCTGGTTCACTCTCTCTCTCTGGTTCTCTCATCTCTCTCTCTCTCTCTCTCTCTGGTTCTCTCTCTCTCTCTCTCTCTGGTTCTCTCTCTCTCTGGTTCTCTCTCTCTCTCTGGTTCTCTCTCTCTCTGTGGTTCTCTCTCTCTCTCTGGTTCTCTCTCTCTCTCTCTCTCTCTCTGGTTCTCTCTCTCTCTCTCTCTCTTGTTCTCTCTCTCTCTCTCTGGTTCTCTCTCTCTCCCTCTCTCTCTGGTTCTCTCTCTCTCTCTCTCTGGTTCTCTCTCTCTCTCTCTCTCTCTCTGGTTCTCTCTCTCTCTCTCTCTCTGGTTCTCTCTCTCTCTCTCTCTCTGGTTCTCTCTCTCTCTCTCTCTCTCTCTCTGGTTCTCTCTCTCTCTCTCTCTCTCTGCGTCTCATTCTTGTCGGGTGTTTCGGATCGTGTGAGCGTCGTTCAGCCTTGCTGCTCTCAACCAAACTCACTTATTTAGGGTCGAAGGTCTGAGCTTACCATTCGGAATCACACTGAAGGATGATGTGTAATGTAATTGTGACAGATTTCAGATTTTGAACAGTAAAAGTATGTTTAATATGAACAGCAAATCTCAAAATGGTCAAACCGACGCTGACGTTCCTGTAGGACTACGGACAAATAGATTACTTCCCCTTGGTCTTGTTAAATTAAGCCCCTCCGTGTTCCCTCACTCAGGGCTGTTCACTCCCAACACGACACTGCTGATATTTGGTCGTGACCTGCAGAGGGAACTCTCCACACGGCTGTGAGTTGAGTATTCTGTCGGCTGCGGTTGTTGTTCTCACCCTGCTGACATTGGCTGCCGGGTCGTGTCTTCTACGATCGCAGTCCTTGAGGCCGTACCCGTTCCTTGGGACATGCGACTTCCTTCAGTCCTGGTTGTAGAGATAGCGGCCTGCTCGATCTTCTGATGTTGTAGAGCTGTGTGGCTGGTTCCCTTTGACCTCCCGCTGTCCGGGTCCCCCCTCCTGCTGTCCGGGCCCCCCTCCCCCCTGAGCCTGTCACAGTTATCCTGTTTTTCTGACTGATCTAGTCAGACGGTGCAGAATGCTGCGATTGGTGCCTGGAGAGAGAGCTTTGTTTGACTATTATTATTCTCCAGCTCCCATCTCGCTGGTCCTGGGCACAGTGGGAACTGTCGACTGTATGAGGTGGGAGCTGTTTCCAGATGGGTTCTGTTGTCCCGACCAATTGACTGAATTCTATCATCGGGGGATTTCATTGTCTCCTTCACCCACTTGGAGCCAGTGATGATGTTGGGCGCTGTCTCTGTTGGGTGGGGTGGGTTTTAGTTCAAAAGCTTGTCTGGGAACTGTGTTTTAAACTGGGTCCTTTTCACAGGCAATTTCACAAAACTGGGGTTTTCCCCTGGTGAATAAAATCTTGGATTAAAATGATAATCCTACAGTCGCCCCTACCGAGCCTGAGACTCTCGCACAACCATCTTCCTTCATCGTCTTCTTGCCGTGCGTGAGCACCCCTCATGTCCAGATCAAACCGTATCCTCCCACCCTCCCTCCCGCTTTAAACAAACTCACCATTACTAAAACAGGAAGGAAAACTTTATCCATACAAACAGGAAAGGACGTGCCTCTTGCCAAAACATACAGCCTTGGGAAAAACTCTCCTCTTATACAACACAGAAAACGTCACTTTACAATATACAGTAAAGATAAAACGTTGGTACGTACAACTTGTGGTTTTATATAATCTGCACAAACAGCTCTTCCCTCCCGACGCAAAGCCTTAAAATCAGGATTTTCTCTCCGTGAGAGCAATCCATTGGTGTCAGAGGGCATTCCTGCATTTCCTGCAGGCAATAAAAACCAAGTAACACACGACTCTAGATTGTCCCACTCCCAGGAGGTGAGAGGTCAATCGGATCCATGGCGGGGTCTCTACATTTAAACCAAAATCCCACCACAGAGGGGACATTATGTCTTTTATTTCTTGCCCTCTCCATGTTGCTCTAATGTGTAAAATGTTTTTCGGACACCTGCACTTGTTTTCGGAGCTTTGTCCAGGCAGGGGTGGGATCTCATCCCCAAACGTGGTGATGTAACTCTGTAGATTGTCTCTGGAGTTGTTAATGTCGGGGTGAACTGTGGTCTCGATTATGGGGAGAATTCTCCCATTCACCACCTGAACCTGTGTGTGGGGTTTAAAGCAGAAGGGCCGCTCGGTCACAGAACACCAGGTGTCGTGGTGAACCCTGTACTGGTCGACGCCGGTCGTCACACAGTACGTTCCCCGGCTGGAATATGCGACCTGAGGTGATACGTGGGCCAATCACCTCCATGGTGCAATTCACTGGCTCTGGGCCTTTGGATTTAAACCCACGCACAGGCCGATCGAAAGAGTCCAGGTCCTGGTGGCATAAACAACCAGTCATGGCGTGTTCCCATTTAACCACCTACGGTGGGACCTCACGATGGTGCACGGATACCCGACCTCGGATAACTCTGATCTTCCCCACCTTTACCCCACCTCGGATAACTCTGATCTTCCCCACCTTTACCCCACCTCGGATAACTCCGATCTTCCCCACCTTTACCCCCACCTCGGATAACTCCGATCTTCCCCACCTTTACCCCACCTCGGATAACTCCGATCTTCCCCACCTTTACCCCACCTCGGATAACTCCGATCTTCCCCACCTTTACCCCACCTCGGATAACTCCGATCTTCCCCACCTTTACCCCACCTCAGATAACTCCGATCTTCCCCACCTTTACCCCACCTCGGATAACTCCGATCTTCCCCACCTTTACCCCACCTCGGATAACTCCGATCTTCCCCACCTTTACCCCACCTCGGATAACTCCGATCTTCCCCACCTTTACCCCACCTCGGATAACTCCGATCTTCCCCACCGATACCCCACCTCGGATAACTCCGATCTTCCCCACCGATACCCCACCTCGGATAACTCCGATCTTCCCCACCTTTACCCCACCTCGGATAACTCCGATCTTCCCCACCTTTACCCCACCTCGGATAACTCCGATCTTCCCCACCTTTACCCCACCTCGGATAACTCCGATCTTCCCCACCTTTACCCCCACCTCAGATAACTCCGATCTTCCCCACCGATACCCCACCTCGGATAACTCCGATCTTCCCCACCTTTACCCCCACCTCAGATAACTCCGATCTTCCCCACCGATACCCCACCTCGGATAACTCCGATCTTCCCCACCTATACCCCACCTCGGATAACTCCGATCTTCCCCACCTTTACCCCACCTCGGATAACTCCGATCTTCCCCACCTATACCCCACCTCGGATAACTCCGATCTTGTGTCGAAACTTAACACTATACCAATGCACTAACACACTCAGACCAGTATCACAAAGGGATAAGTTTTACTTTAATTGACTTGTATACAAGGGAAGCTGTACTCTGAACAATGGTCAGAACAACCTCTTCACTGAACAAAGGAAACAGTTCACATTTATACAGTTTAATTAGCAATGTCCACCTGTCATAGAATATGGGCGTACATGTACATTCTTTATTGGTTCAGGTAGTTGGTCAATCAAGTAGTGAGCCTGCCCCCTCTGGACGTCCATAGCTCATTCCTATATTGGCACGTAGGCCTCGTAGGCCCGAGCACACTATCCTCCCTACATTCTAAAGCTGGTTATCAGTCGGGCTGAAGTCAGTCTCAAGGCCACATGGCCTCTCAAGAAACTGTATTCTCATTATATTTTATAGTCAGCAATACCCTTATTTGCTCGGGGTCGGGGGGGGCAGACAGTACCAAGCACCTGCACAGCCAACTTAATTATCAACATACCAAGGCTTAAACGTAATTACACAATTGTGTCTTTCTGTGTGTGTGCTGTAGCTACCCCATTATGGGAGCCAAGGAGTTAACATTGGTCAAAGATCCAAAATGCATTTCTTCTTAAATATGGTCAAGTAACTGTTCATGCATTTCTCCATTTCCCCCTTTTGTCTTATATAAAAAAGGACAATACTCCAGTAGAGCATCACCTTAGTTAACCGTTCAAATTCTTCCTGCACCTCGTCTCCTCCCATCTCTACTTGTACCAGTAAATTAGTGGGTGATATATTTGTACACAAATTAGACATCATAGCACAGCAACATTTAAGTAAGCAATAAACTATAAGAATTATAACAATGAATATGACTAACCCTGAACTAGAGAAGTCCCAATAGAACTCAGACATGTTTCATCAATACGCCTTTGTATTCTTATCTCTTCTCGGGAACAGACTCCTTCTAAACATCTCTCAAGTAAGCTGGGAATGTCCTTGGTCAGCGAAACCTATTCATGTTAGTTTGAAAGGGCTAACATAGTCAAATATCCCATGGTGCTTTATATTTTGTTTCCAGCCTAACTAGACTGAATGGTACTTTTCAGACCGTTTGATACCGGTGAATTGGGGCCCTCCCCTTTATATCCCTTAATCCAAATTTTATCCCGACAATATCCCCTTGGCTAAGCCCAAGATAGCCAACCTTTACCCGTCACCCATGGTTGCCCATCGGTATGCCCCGCTCAGTGTTGCCCTCTTGCAAGCACCTGGGCATCCCCTGAATTTTACATATGCAAGATGCTGTACCTCATCTTAACCAGGTTCCCTTCGTGTTGGCCACCAGTTCGGGTGGAAGAGAGGCAGAGCATCTGATAATCCTATCAAACTATGATTGTCTCCCCTTTTACATGCACCTTACCCCAGCGGGTGCTACTCCCGGTACCATTAAGATGTTTTCTTAGTTGAAATCACAGAGACAATGGGGACATTCTCACCCAGGCTCTGTTTTACTATCTTTGCCAAACCCTTCATCCTCTGCTTACATTTATTACATGCCATGAAAATCAAGAAGCACATTACAACAAACTGCACTACGACTAATACATATGAAATTAATCTAATCCAAGGATGGATCTGTATATTCAGTCCCCAATTCTAGAGGTCATCCCACCAATTTGGTCAATGTCATAGAGTCATAGAGTCATAGAGTTATACAGCACGGATAGAGGCCCTTCGGCCCATCGTGTCCGCGCCGGCCATCAGCCCTGTCTACTCTAATCCCATATTCCAGCATTTGGTCCGTAGCCTTGTATGCTATGGCATTTCAAGTGCTCATCCAAATGCTGCTTGAATGTTGTGAGGGTTCCTGCCTCCACAACCCTTTCAGGCAGTGAGTTCCAGACTCCAACCACCCTCTGGGTGAAAAAGTTCTTTCTCAAATCCCCTCTAAACCTCCCGCCTTTTACCTTGAATCTATGTCCCCTTGTTATAGAACCCTCAACGAAGGGAAAAAGCTCCTTAGTATCCATCCTATCTGTGCCCCTCATAATTTTGTACACCTCAATCATGTCCCCCCTCAGCCTCCTCTGCTCCAAGGAAAACAAACCCAATCTTCCCAGTCTCTCTTCATAGCTGAAGCGCTCCAGCCCTGGTAACATCCTGGTGAATCTCCTCTGCACCCTCTCCAAAGCGATCACATCCTTCCTGTAGTGTGGCGACCAAAACTGCACACAGTACTCCAGCTGTGGCCTAACCAGTGTTTTATACAGCTCCATCATAACCTCCTGCTTAATGCTTATATTGTCATGCTTAATGCTTAATGTTTTTATTGTCCTGTTGTAGGTTATAATAAACCTTCTGGGAGAGGCGTATCTCCATTCGTAATGCTTTCAAGTATTCAGGCAACAGGGGTATCAGATACCCAAATGTGTCCTGATATTCTTTTAAGTCCTTTTTTGATATCCTCAGAAACTTGTAAGGTGGTGAGGTTATGCCGGTGTGTCTCTACCAGTTCCTCGGGTCCAATCCGAACTGGGATTTCAGGAATGAAGCAGAGCTCTGGACTTAAAATATCACAAGTTAGATTGGCATATTTAAACGTTTTCAAATTAGTTGTAACACAGTATTCGCCCTCTCCGGCATATGCCACTTAAGTGAGTTTTAGGTCCGCCCCTCGGGCCTCCATGGTACAGTTAATATCCCGATTGATACCGGTATTGTTAAACCCACACTGTGCTTCTGGGTTGTGTCCAACACTATGTGGACATACAGTGACAGCATGTCTAGTAACACATCCCTCTAATTTTGTTCCAGCCAAATTCCCTTTAATTTTCACAGCATATGGTAACATATTGTGATGGGATATGTGCGTTCCGTCCTTCATTACCCCAATATTCTGTACTTGGTACACCTCTCGTCCCTGGGTTTCGGGTGCCATCACCAGTATTACTAGTACCAACCCTAGGAGCCCTCCTCCGTCAGGTTTACACTCCACTTGAGTGGGGTACACCCGCACCATTGCCCTGAATTGGCAAGGGGTGATGTTCTTGTTTGTAACAGCCACTTGGAGGTACCACCTCCATCATGCTCACAGGTCAGGTTCACCCTCAGTTTGTTGATTCGTTATCCATAAGGGTATTTCCCCTGCCTGTATCTGGGCTAGGTTCTCTCGTGTCTGTTCCACAATCCAGTTACCATATGTACTGCAGATGTCATTAGCAGCCGCCTGCTGAGATACGTTATATTCCTCTTTTATTAATTTATTAATGGTTTGGGCATGTGTTTCTAGCACTGTAGATATCTTTTGCAAATGTATGGTCAGCGTTTGATCCTCAGACAATTCCGTATCTGTATTTTCATTTATTTTTTTTAATATATCTTTAATACGAGACCCAAAATCTCTGACCTTTTGATCTAATGTTGCCAAATCAATGGTGTTAACAACTGAGGCACCCGTATAAAGGCAGTTGCTATATCACTTATCACAGATCTTTACGTCTCCACATTTATCTATCTCTTTTACAATGTCCACACTTGAGTTAGGAGGTGTTGATATAATTGTTGAGTTTTCTTAGCATTCTCAGTGCGAGTTATATAATTTGTCAGGGACGGTCTTCCCCCCTTGGTCAGATCTTGTATTGGAGCTACTATTCGTGAATAGTTTCAAATAAAATTGAATAGCCCCAGTACTTGTCAAACTTCCTTATCATACTGTGGTGGGGTAAAACTGATAGGCATTTAGTATCCTGTGTCAGTATATAGCCCAAGTAATGGACTTCCAATTGTCTAACCTATGCTTTCTCTTCATACGATTTGTTTTACATTCCTTTCTTATCATTTTTTTTTTCACTGTAGCATTGTCTGTGTGGAAACTTATATCTCAGTCAATTGTAGCCTTTAGCATTTCCGAGTAATTGGGTCAATTTTAATAACATAACCTACACCAACTGTTACCTCATGTTCCCCTGTGTTCTGGGCAAGCCTCAGACAGTTCTCAACCGACTGGGTCATTTCTATCTGTTTGAACTGCTCTTGGCATGACAGTCTGGCTTCTTGGGGTAGAAGGGGTTAACATTAACTAGCTCTCGTGGTAGCAGTAATGTGATACTTCTCCCTCTGAGATTGTTTCCATATTTCATTCCACTTTGCTCGACCTCAGCAAATTAACTTTTTTTAGTTACTTGGTGATTTTTGGCTTCAAATTTTCTCCTCACACAGGTTTGACTGATATTTTGTCCTTCACTTCTCACATTTGTGGATCGCTTTACACGATATATTTTGCGCACTATTTTTGAGATTTATTTTAATCATAGTGTTTTCGCCAATGTTTCTTTTTAAGCAACTTGTTTGCTCGCAGCTTCTTTAATTTCTTTTCAGACTCTGCTTTAACTTTGCAAACAGCCTTTTCCCTCATCTTATCTTTCAGACGACAATTAAAATCCAATATGATCATTATCACCGTCTCTCTTTTTTTGTCTATTCCCTCGGGAGGAGGATTCAAGGATCCTCACCATGCACCCTGTAGAAAGAGGGTGTCTCCCTTCAAAATTCACAAAAATCATTGTTTTTATCAAGAGACACTAAAACAGTTTAAAACTGTTTAAACAGTACCTGCTCTTTCCACTTTCAGAATGCTGTGACTCCAAAGGTATCAGACCAACATCTTAAAAAAAAACTAGTGCAGTCCAAACTCTTAACTTCAGCAATATGGAAATAAGGGTTAGTTATTTCTTGCTTGTAAAAAACCTTAAGGGGTAGGTGAAGAATCAATCACAATAGCACAAAATGCTTTGAAGATCAAATTAATTTATAACCAGAGATCATCCTGCAACTGTAACTTGTAATTCTTTAAAGCTGCACTTTATCTTTTCTTTTACAATTAAACCTCATTTTGTCAATTATTTTATATAAATGCAAAGTTTGTCTTGGTGAATTGAAAACAGATGTTGGTGTCCTTGGAAGGGGTTAACTTTTTTCTTTCAGAAACAAAATGACGGAGCCAGATATCAGATTCACACAGCGTTCTCAGCATACGTCAATGTAATTTTCACATAATTTTTTTTTAAAATTCATACCGGGAAATAACATCTCCCATCGTACATTTTAGTTTATAGTTAGTCTAGTATTTTCAGTTTGTTTTGATTAACTTTTGTTTAGGTCCCCCTCAATTTTCACATTGCTTCGTAAGTTTTATAATTTGCTGTCCAATTCATTTTTTTTTAACATATTTTTAGTGGGTATGATTATAACCAACTCTCTGAGCTGTTCCAGCTTTCCGACTTTTCCTATCACGGTGATACCAGATAGCTTTTTTTTTATCTGTCCCGTTAATTTTTTTTGGAACTTTTTTTTTTAAACCACAGCCAATCACAAGATAAAAATTCAAAATGCCAATTTTTTTTGTGAAGATCCCATGTCTGGAATTTGACATGCTCACATTTTATAAGAACTAGAATTTAATAGGTCACTTCACCTCAATAACTCCAATTTTAATTCTGCAATCTCAGAATTAAACACAAGACAAAACAGATACATTACACAAAAGAGGAAAACACAAAAGACGCTGTAAGAAGGGGGCGTGGCCCATAACACCGACAGAAAACACTCACAATAAGGACAGGCTTTTTAAAGAGACAGTACACTGAAAACAAAAGAACCTTTCTTTTTCGGGTCTCTGTCTTTTAAACATTTTTCTAATCACTTAATTCTATCCATATTAAATGTGCCGTCTTCGGGAAAGGGATATTTCTTAGTTTGGTAAAAATGGACCAAAACTATCATCTTGTTTCTTTCCCAATGTTTCTTCTGAATCAGTGACATCCACACCAGTCTGTGTTTGTCGCCACTACAGACTTGTAATTTCACACTTTTCCGAATTACGCAACATCTAGTCTGCGCTTGTGCAAATTATAACTTCACACTTAAATTTTTTTTTTACACAAGTCCATATCTCTTATCCTGGTGTCTCTTTTTCCAGTAGCAGCTGACCGTCTGTTGGCTCTCTACAGCAGCCTCAACGTCACTCCAGTAATCACCGCTATCACAGATCTACTCCGTTATTGCTCTCTCTCAGCCCGTTACTACAACACCGCAGCTGACAATATCGAGTAATCTGACAAGTTCCTTTTCCCCTTGTCTATACGATATACATTTCCTATGATCGCCTTCCAATTCTTAAAGGCAAACAGAAGAATTAGTCACGTCAGTTAATGCATATACTTACTAATCGCAGTGTGCCTGGGCTCGCACAGAACATCTAGTTGGATTAACAACCTGTGTCCGTACTTACTGGGGATCACAAGCAATCTCGGTGGAACCTCCATGAAACTGTCGAAACTTAACACTATACCAATGCACTAACACACTCAGACCAGTATCACAAAGGGAAAAGTTTTACTTTAATTGACTTGTCTACAAGGGAAGCTGTACTCTGAACAATGGTCAGAACAACCTCTTCACTGAACAAAGGAAACAGTTCACATTTATACAGTTTAATTAGCAATGTCCACCTGTCATAGAATATGGGCGTACATGTACATTCTTTATTGGTTCAGGTAGTTGGTCAATCAAGTAGTGAGCCTGCCCCCTCTGGACGTCCATAGCTCATTCCTGTATTGGCACGTAGGCCTCGTAGGCCCGAGCACACTATCCTCCCTACATTCTAAAGCTGGTTATCAGTCGGGCTGAAGTCAGTCTCAAGGCCACATGGCCTCTCAAGAAACTGTATTCTCATTATATTTTATAGTCAGCAATACCCTTATTTGCTCGGGGTCGGGGGGGGCAGACAGTACTAAGCACCTGCACAGCCAACTTAATTATCAACATACCAAGGCTTAAATGTAATTACACAATTGTGTCTTTCTGTGTGTGTGCTGTAGCTACCCCATTATGGGAGCCAAGGAGTTAACATGGTCAAATATCCAAAATGCATTTCTTCTGCGGATATTACACAGTGTGCTGAGAGTTCGGTAAGTGTGGGAGTTGAAGGGTTAATCTCTTTAAATCTAGTGCATATTGCTTCAACTGTTTAAGGTCAATTTTAAAGTTTAAATTTCTAAGTTTCTGTCAGGCTTCAGCAGAGAGCTGCTGTAGCAAGTTAATTGGTTAGCGAGATTCAATTGGTCCCTGAAGGTGGGGCAGGCCTGACTCATCTGAGTCTCAACTGTAGAAATACAGGGGCCTGTCAGTGCGGACAGCACGGTGTGCGGATATTACACAGTGTGCTGAGAGTTCGGTAAGTGTGGGAGTTTGGTGAAGTGGGGGAAGGAGGTGCTGCTTTTCCTAACTTTTCCTGCAGAGCGGTAGTGGACCTGAGAGTAGAAGACTGAGATTGTGGAATAAAAGCAGCAGCAGACCTGCACCAAGAGACCACTACTGTGCGACATCACAGGGACTTAACTCCTGGACCTAAGATAAATAAGAAGCAAAAAGTAATCCAAGTGGGACGTCACCAAGGAAGAGGTAAGTGATTGGCTGGTGAGTATTTTCCTGCTGAATTTGTCTGAGGTTAGAGTTTGTGGATTCTCTGCTCTCTGTTGTGTAGTGGGGGACTGCTGTTCAGCAAGGGCCCTTGAGTATACCTTTTTAATTGAAGTGAAATTGGTGGGATTCATTTATGCCCCGTGTTATGCTCTTCCTGCTCTATGTGGGAAATCAGGGACCCTTCCGGTGTCCCTGACGACCATGTGTGCGGGAAATGCATCCAGCTGCAGCTACTGACAAACCGCATTGCGGCACTGGAGCTGCGGATGGATTCATTAAGGAGCATTCGCGATGCTGAGAACGTCGTGGATAGCACGTTTAGTGAGGTGGTCACACCGCAGGTAAAGGTTGTACAGGCAGGAAGTAATTGGGTGACCACCAGGCAGAGTAAGAAGAGCAGGCAGGCAGTGCAGGGGTCCCCTGTGGCCGTCCCCCTCTCAAACAAATATACCGCTTTGGATATTGTTGAGGGGGATGACTTATCAGGGGAAGGCAGCAGCAGCCAACTTCCTGGCACCAGGGGTAGCTCTGCTGCACAGCCTGGGAGGAAAAAGAGTGGAAGAGCTATAGTGGTAGGGGATTCTATCGTAAGGGGAACAGACAGGCGTTTCTGTGGCCGTAAACGTGACTCCAGGATGGTTTGTTGCCTCCCTGGTGCCAGGGTCATGGATGTCACTGAGCGGCTTCAGGGCATTCTCAAGGGGGAGGGTGAGCAGGCAGAGGTCGTGGTCCACATTGGGACCAACGACATAGGTAGGAAGGGAGATGAGGTCCTGCATCAAGAATTTAGGGAGCTAGGTAGCAGATTAAAGAGCAGGACCTCAAAGGTTGTAATCTCTGGATTACTCCCAGTGCCACGGGCTAGTGAGTATAGAAATAGGAGGATAGAACAGATGAATGCGTGGCTAAAGAGTTGGTGCAGGAGGGAGGGTTTCAGTTTCCTGGATCACTGGGCCCGCTTCTGGGGAAGGTGGGACTTGTACAAGTCGGACGGGTTGCATCTGAACCAGAGCGGGACAAATATCCTTGCGGGGAGGTTTGCTAGCACTGTTGGGGGGGGGTTTAAACTAACTTGGCAGGGGGATGGGATACAGAGTGGAGCTACAATAGGGGGTGATGTGCAGCCAAATATAGAGAAAAAAACAAGTCAGCTTGGAAGACAGGGCAAATATGTGAGGGCAAGGCTGGATGGCATCTATTTTAATGCAAGGAGTCTTGCGAATAAGGTGGATGAACTGAAGGTGTTGATAAACACATGGGAGTATGATATTGTTGCTGTCACAGAGACATGGTTGAGGGAGGGGCAAGACTGGCAGCTCAATATTCCGGGGTACAGAATCTTCAGGCGAGACAGAGGGGGAGGTATAAGAGGAGGGGGGGGTCGCAATATTAATTAAAGAATCAATTACTGCCATAAGGAGGGATGATATATTAGCAGGTTCCTCTAATGAGGCCATATGGGTGGAGCTTAAAAACAAAAAGGGGGCAAGCACTTTGATGGGAGTGTACTATAGGCCCCCAAACAGTCAGGGGGAGATAGAGGAACAGATATGTAGGCAAATCTCAGAAAATTGTGCAAATAATAGGGTAATAATAGTGGGGGATTTCAACTTCCCCAATATTAACTGGGATACTCAGAGTGTAAAAGGCTTAGAGGGTACAAAATTCTTAACGTGCATCCAGGAGAGCTTTTTGAGCCAGCATGTAGAAAGTCCTACAAGAGAGGGGGCGGTACTGGACCTAATTCTAGGGAATGTGGCCGGCCAAGTGGAAGAAGTGCTTGTAGGTGAGCACTTTGGTGACAGTGACCATAATTCGGTGAGATTTAAGGTGGTCATGGAAAAGGACAGGGAGGGGCCGGAAATAAAGGTTCTAAATTGTGGGAAGGCTGATTTTAATAGGATAAGGCAGGATCTGGCCAAAATGGACTGGGATCAGCTGCTTGTAGGAAAATCCGCATCGGAGCAATGGGAGTCTTTCAGAAGGGAGATTGAGACCATACAATGGCAACATGTTCCCGTAAAGGTCAAGGGTGGTTCCAAGAACTCCAGGGAACCTTGGATGTCAGGGGATATACGAGAATGGATTAGGAAAAAAAGGAGGGCTTTTGGCAGATACAAAAGGCTAAAGACGGAGGAAGCCCTAGAGGAGTACAAAAAGTGCAGGGGGATACTTAAAAAAGAAATTAGGAGATCAAGGAGGGGCCATGAAATAACACTGGCGAGCAAAATAAAGGAAAATCCTAAGATGTTTTATAAGTATATTAAGGGTAAGAGGATGACTAGGGAAAAAATAGGGCCCATTAGGGACAAAAATGGCAATCTGTGTGTGGAGCCGGCAGATGTAGGAGGGGTTCTAAATGAATTTTTTGCATCTGTTTTCACTATGGAGAAGGACGATGTCGACATAGAAATACGGCAGGGGGACTGTGATATACTCGAACATATTAACATCGAGCGGGAGGAGGTATTGGCGGTTTTAGCAGGCCTAAAAATGGATAAATCCCCAGGCCCGGACGAAATGTATCCCAGGCTACTGTGTGAGGCAAAGGAGGAGATTGCGGGGGCTCTGACACATATATTCAGAACCTCTCTGGCCACAGGGGATGTGCCAGAGGACTGGAGAACCGCTAATGTAGTACCATTATTCAAGAAGGGGAGTAGGGAAAAACCGGGGAACTACAGGCCAGTGAGCCTAACATCAGTGGTAGGAAAATTATTGGAAAAAATTCTGAAGGGCAAAATTAGTCTCCACTTGGAGAAGCAAGGATTAATCAGGGATAGTCAACATGGCTTTGTCAAGGGAAGATCATGTCTGACTAATTTGATTGAATTTTTTGAGGGGGTGACTAGGCGTGTGGATGAGGGTAACGCAGTGGATGTGGTATACATGGATTTCAGTAAGGCCTTCGATAAAGTCCCCCACAGGAGACTGGTCAAGAAGGTACGAGCCCATGGAATCCAGGGTGCCTTGGCACTTTGGATACAAAACTGGCTTAGTGGCAGAAGGCAGAGGGTGATGGTCGAAGGTTGTTTTTGTGACTGGAAGCCTGTGGCCAGTGGGGTACCACAGGGATCGGTGCTGGGTCCCTTGCTGTTTGTGGTCTACATTAATGACTTGGATATGAATGTAAAAGGTATGATCAGTAAGTTCGCTGATGATACAAAAATTGGTAGGGTGGTAAATAGCGAGGAGGATAGCCTCAGTCTGCAGGACGATATAGATGGGTTGGTCAGATGGGCGGAACAGTGGCAAATGGAATTTAACCCGGAAAAGTGCGAGGTGATGCACTTTGGAGGGACTAACAAGGCAAGGGAATACACAATGAATGGGAGGACCCTAGGCAAGACAGAGGGTCAGAGGGATCTTGGTGTGCAAGTTCACAGATCCCTGAAGGCGGCGGAACAGGTAGATAAGGTGGTAAAGAAGGCATATGGGATACTTGCCTTTATTAGCCGAGGCATAGAATATAAGAGCAAGGAGGTTATGATGGAGCTGTATAAAACACTGGTTAGGCCACAGCTGGAGTACTGTGTGCAGTTCTGGTCGCCACACTACAGGAAGGATGTGATCGCTTTGGAGAGGGTGCAGAGGAGATTCACCAGGATGTTACCAGGGCTGGAGCGCTTCAGCTATGAAGAGAGACTGGGAAGATTGGGTTTGTTTTCCTTGGAGCAGAGGAGGCTGAGGGGGGACATGATTGAGGTGTACAAAATTATGAGGGGCACAGATAGGATGGATACTAAGGAGCTTTTTCCCTTCGTTGAGGGTACTATAACAAGGGGACATAGATTCAAGGTAAAAGGCGGGAGGTTTAGAGGGGATTTGAGAAAGAACTTTTTCACCCAGAGGGTGGTTGGAGTCTGGAACTCACTGCCTGAAAGGGTTGTGGAGGCAGGAACCCTCACAACATTCAAGAAGCATTTGGATGAGCACTTGAAATGCCATAGCATACAAGGCTACGGACCAAATGCTGGAATATGGGATTAGAGTAGACAGGGCTGATGGCCGGCGCAGACACGATGGGCCGAAGGGCCTCTATCCGTGCTGTATAACTCTATGACTCTATGACTCTATAAATATAGTCACGTAACTGTTCATGCATTTCTCCACTTCCCCACCTATACCCCACCTCAGATAACTCCGATCTTCCCCACCTTTACCCCGCATGCGACGCTCCCCGCGGGGGAGCCGGCCTCGGACGCCTGCGACGCTCCCCGCGGGGGAGCCGGCCTCAGGCTTTTGGGCCTTGCTCAGTACTAGCATCCGCAACACTATCACCATAATGGTGTGGTTTGACTGACCACAGTCCACAGGAACCGGGGAGGCTTCTGAAGCCAGCCAGAGCTGAGACGGGCTCAAACAGTTGGTGCAAGGACTGAGGCACCTCACCGCGCTGTTAATAACCCAAGAAGGAACATGACTTTCCCTCAGGTCTCCAGATTACTGCGTCCTTCATTTAGCAACCAGGCCCCATAAAATACACACGTGTCATTCCTTGCAGCCTGAGCAGAGATACTCATGTCCTCCTTGATTAACCTGTTAATGGAGTGTTACTGGGACTCCAACTGCATTATGACCTCCCTTAAATTGATAGTCATCGCCTGGTCTTCATGCAACTCCCCTGCCTCTACTGGGTTGTAGAGGGTGGTGGTGTGTGTCAGCTTCGCATCTGACTTCTGAGCGGTTCGAATCGCTCCCACTCCCTGGGCTCTCGACCTTGGACTTATTTGGGGGTTGCGACAAAGTGCAGCAGACAACTGGTTTTAGTGCAAGAAACTTTGATCTTTATTCAAGAGAGGAAATACAACACAACAATCTTAACACTCCAATAAAATGGGGAACACTTCGGTACACACGAGGGAAATTACAGTCGAAAGATACCTCACCCCTCCCAATCCCACTGTACGAGCTAAGTTGGACTCTAAAGGACCAGAGATAATGCTCACCAAACGAATCCTTGACAGTAATTCACCCAGAGGAAAGTCAGGAATAGATTGTAGAGTGGAAACTTTGCGGATCTTCGGTTTTCTCCCGAGTTGGTTTTCTTTGGTCGCGGTGGCCAATATTACCCAGTTGGTCGGTGGTAATATTCGGTTGGTTGTTTCGTAAGGCCCTTGTTGCCCTGAGGTGTCTGATGGTCACTGGGGCTGTTGCTCTGGTTTCTTCTTGTGTGTCGGCCAGCTTCTAGAGCTGCTGACCTTCTCTCTGTTGCCCCCTCGCCTTGTTGTTCGCTGGAAGCTGCTCTTCCTTCCAGAGACAGGCAGAACCAAGACAAGCAGAACACAAGCGCCGGCAAGAACCAGAGAGCGAGAGAGAGAGAGGTTTCGAGTTTCCACTTCTATATCCCTCTCTTACAATGGTCTTCGTCACTTAAAAAAAAAACACTTCATGTCTGTTTAAACAGTTCTTACAAAGTCCTTAAGAATCTTTGATGGCTTTTTGATGGTCCCTCATCATGTTGCAATTGCTTCTCCCGATGGGTCATTGTTAAGTCCGATTTGTCGAGCTTGCCACACGAGGCTTCCTTTTGTATCCAACGTCCTCGGTGTTGATCGGTTTTGCTTTAAAACAAAGACATGGCCGCACCATGTCTGGAGCAGTTGCCTCTTTCAATGGCCGACTGCCTTTCGAATTAGTGCTGAATGTTGACCACCTGCTGTCGGTTTTGCATTAAAACAGAGACATGTCTGAAGCAGTAATTCTCCCACATTCCACTGTGTGTTGTTGATTTGTCTGGTGACCTCTCACCTATCCTTCCATCTTCGGATTTTAGTCAATGGCCAAAGTTTTCCATACTCGGGGGGAAAAGGTGAATTCCCAGAATTCTTACAGTCGCCCCTATGAGGAAGCGAGTCCCTTAAAGGACGTGGATTCCTCGCAAAGTACTTTTCCCTGGTTGATGCTTCCTGGTGTGGCGCGTGTGTGAGTTGGCCCAATATTTCATCACCCTGAAATGGTTAGAAAAGAGTCCAAAGTCCTTTTCTTTAGGGTTTTTCTCCGAGTTTTGGGGGATCTGTGAATTTTGAGAATCTTACACTCCCCCCTGTGATACTTTAACCTTGCTTCAAATATCATACTGGTCAAAGGTGAGCAAAATTCTCGATCCTCGAGAGCCAACCTTCCCCTGTAGTTTACCTGTCTAAGACCCAAAACATCCATTCCCCTTTAGGTGTAGTGTTCAGATGCAGACACAGGTCAGAATTCAGTTCCATTCATATCCAAGCACGGAGGGGGTCCAACACCCCTGCACCACTTGGAAAATACGGTCCATACATAGAAAAATAATACACGGTCACAAAACTTTATCGACCTCGACTCAATACAAACACAATAATACTTAAACTACCAACCACCTTATTTAAAATTTTTAACTAAAACACCCAAACTTAACAATCTCAAAATTAAATGACAGAAGCTATGTACATCCGCCGCCCGTCCCCGGGCGGCCAGGCTAATCCCTGTTCGGGTTACAACACACTACTCCCTTCGGTGTGGCCGCCCTGTCCTGTACCTTTGGTCCCTCGCAGCCTGCGGCTGCTGGCTGGGGACCTCTGTCCTCAGATCGATCCCTGACTTGAGGGGCTGCCCTTTTAAACTGGGGAGCCGGGGACCACGGTTTCTTTGGCCGTGGCGTTCGTGGGGACCTTCTAGGGACTCTGGCTGGTCGGGGTTTTCTGGCTGGTGAGTCTTGAACTCGAGCCACTGTCCCCTCTTGTGCGGTCTGTGGAATCTCCACTGCCACTGGCTGGGGATTTCTATCCTCAGGCTGTACCTCTTCTAAACCTGTGTCAGGGGCAGGTAACTCTCTGCCCTCAGGTCCCACCTCGTCTGAGTCCCAGATGAGCGGGGGAGTGTCCCAAACGGTGGGTGGGATGGCCCTTCCCTTAAAACAAGCCTCTGCACCCGCTTGTGCAGTCTGGGAGTTTGCTCCTGCTGCAGGCTGAGGATTTTTATCCTCAGACCTTGCCCCAACTGGCTGTTCCCTTCTCTTGGATTTAAACAACTTACATTGGTTAATGTGGAACCATTTGGTGCGCCAAGGCAGCTTTATGGCGTATACCATGGGGCTTGCCTTATCTACAATGCTGTCGGGCCCCATGTATAATGGTTCTAGACTGCCTACCCGAGCAAAATTCCTAACCATAACCTGATCCCCTATCTCCCACTCGTGGTGTGTACGGGGTTCTAGCAGCAGTCGGTTACTCCGATGCCGTTTTCCCATGTTGCTAGCAGCCTGTTTAAGGTGTTCAAACAGATTCCTGACGAAGCTGTCCCGGTTCACCTCTCTGAGCTGACCCTTCGTGAGCACCGGGGTGGGGGTCCTCATCGCCCTCCCAATTATGAGCTCGTGTGGGGAATACCCCGTGCTTTTTGACTGGCTGGCTCGGATCCCCATTAGGACCAACAGTAAGACTTCTACCCACTTTCTAGGTGAGTCTCCCGTCTCTTTCCTCAGCCTTTCTTTCAAGGTTCTGTTCATCCTCTCTACAATCCCTGAGGACTGTGGGTTGTGTGCAACGTGCCATTTCCCCTCTATGCCAAGTACCATAAGGGTATTCTGCATGACCTGCCCAGTAAAGTGACTCCACGTACTGTGGTAGCCCCCATCGTGAGAACACCTCCCTGACCAGGATCCTGGCTGTACTCATAGCCGTGGCTGTTCGACAGGGGAAGGCTTCTACCCACTTTGTGAACTCATCCACCAGGACGAGGCAGTACTTATAGCCTCCCTGGGCGGTGGGTAGGGGCCCGATGTAGTCGACCTGGATCGACTGCCATGGTCCCTCTACCCTCCTGATGTGTCCCATAGGTACTTTCCTTTTGTGGGGGTCAGGGTTGTTAGCAGCACACACCAGACAGCTGGCACAGAACTCGCGGACAACTTCCCTGAGTCCTGGCCACCATCCTGCCTGTTCCACCCGCTGCCAGGTGGTCTCAGGTCCGGGATGCCCCGCTCCTGGACCCTCATGGGTCAGTTGAAGGAATTCCCTCCTGTGCTGCTGCGGTACTACCCATTGCTCTCCCTTAAACAGCATGCCTTCCTTTACAGAGAGGGCTGCTGTGCTGTAAGGGCCCTCTCCCCTTTTCCCTTCTGCCACTGCACTGAGGACTGCCTTGAGGACGGGGTCTTGGGTTTGTACCGTCTTAAGGTCCAGGGTTAAAGCTGCCCCTGCACTCCCCTGTGTCCCATTCCTACCCGTGACTGCTGCTATAGGACGGGACCCAAATGGGTCCCAGAAAGTGCCTGTGCGGGCACCCTCCTGAGCTAGCACGTCGGCCTGCCGGTTACCCTCACTCCGGGGTTCTGCGGAGGAATGGGCTTTCACCTTATGGATGAAAACCTCCCCTTCCTCCCCCACTGCTACTAAGATTTTCTCCAGCAAGGGTTTCACTGTGAGGGGTCTCCCGTCAGCGGAGGTGTATCCGCGGCGGGACCAGATGGCCAGGTACTCCGTACACGAATTGCATGTGAACATGCTGTCCGAGCAAATCGTGTATGGGGTGGGGAAGATCTCGGGGTGTGTGACCACGTACACTACCGCGGACAGTTCAGCCTGCTGGGCGCTCATGGTGCTGGGGAGCTTAATTGTCATGACAAGGTTTGCCGCTGGGTCATAAACTCCACACCTCGTGAGTCGCTCACCAGCAGATACTGTGCTGGAGCCATCCACATAGATTTCACGGCCTGCGGGGTGTATCCCGGCCCGTAAACCTATGTTTACTTCCCAAACCCCTTCTATGGAACACCGGTGGGCTGTTCCAGGATATACCAGGTTAGCTGCGAGCTTTGGCTCGCAGAGCCCTTTTACTTTCAGGTCCATCTGTGAGAGAAGCAGGGTCCAGCGAGCAATGCGGGCACTGCTCACTGTCCCATCCTTGATTCTCCCGTCCAGGAGCATCTGGGTGGGCGTGTGATGGGTGAGGAGGGTGATGGGAGAGGTGCCTGTGAAGATCAGCGATCTTTTCACAGCCCAATATGTGGCCAAGAGGTGCCTTTCACAATTGGAGTAGCTCTTCTCCACATCTGTGAGTATCCTGGAGGAGTAGACCACCGGTCTCAGCTTGCCATGCCGCTCTTGGAGCAGCACAGCACTCAGGCTGTCCCCGCTGGCTGCTACCTCCAGGAAGAACTCTTTCCCTCCATCTATGGCCCCTAGAGCTGCTGCGGTCTGCAGATCTTTCTTGAGCCTGACAAATGCTGCCTGGCACCCCTCATCCCAAACCCACTCCACTCCCTTATGCAGGAGTCGGAGCAGAGGGGCTGCTGTGGCCGCATAGTCCTCAATGAAGTCTCTGCAGTACCCGGTTAGCCCTAGAAACGATCTCACTCCCGTGACTGTGTGGGGGACTGGTAACTCCTGTCCTGCTTCCCTTCTAGCTTTATCTATGGCCCTTTCCCCAGCGCGTATTGTCAGGCCCAGGAATTTCACCTCCTGCTGGCAGATCTGTGCTTTCTTTAGGTTCACTTTAAAACCTGCTGGGGCTATTGTGGAAGCCCTGAGGCAGACAGTTCCAGGTGTACTGTTGCCCTTTAAAGGTAAAGGCAAACTTGTACTGATCCTCTCTCCTTAAAGGGATGGACCAAAACCCGTTGGAGATATCCAGCACCGTGAAAGTGGTCGCGGATGCTGGGATACTTCCTATCAGGTCGGCAACTGCTGCTACCGTGGGTGCACAGGCTGGGATGTTACTGTTGAGCACCCGATAGTCCACTGTGGCCCTCCAGGAGTTGTCCGGTTTTCTAACCGGCCACAGTGGAGAGTTCACGTGGGTGGCTATCGGTCTCAGGACCCCCTGTTGCACTAAAGAGGACATGGCTGCTTCCATGTCTGGCTCCGCTTCCCTGGGGAAGTTATATTGTTTTTGTGGTCGGGCCATAGGGTCCCCGTCTACACTGACCTCGAACCCGTTGACCCTCCCACAGTCGGGTTTGTGTGTGGCAAATGTGGCTAGGTGGCTCGCACAAATGCCTGGAACTCCCTTGGGGTATTGCTGACCATGAGTTCGAGGTTATAACCCTCTTTAGGCTTCATGGTGCACAGGGTCCCCTTCCCCTGTTTCCCTGGGATGACGACTACTCCGCCTTCCTTTCCTGTATTTGCCCCCCACAGGCAGTGATTCCTCAAATCCACTAGGATCCCGTGGCCTACAATAAAGTCGGCTCCCAGGATCCCTTTTCCACCCTCCACTTCCCACTTCATTAGGACACAGGTCCACTTAGAGCGGAGTGTTCCTAAACGAATGGTCAGCGGGATGGAAAATGAGCCTGTTCTTTACCTGTGAATCCCGACAGACTGTATGGGACCCCGTTAGATAGAGGTGAGGTGGTGGGGTGAGCTGAATGGATCACGGTCCATGATGCTCCCGTGTCCAACAGATAGGTCCCCTTTACCTCTTCTACCTCCATCTCAACGAGGGGTCTCTTCCATAAGTCGTAGGTAAGGGAACACAGGTAAACAGGCTGTGCTGGCTCTAGTCAGGGTTGTGGGTTAGATGGGGCTGATGGGGTCAGAGCGCCGGTGGTGGCTGCTACCTTCCCTGGGCCAGTCAATAGGGTTCTCATGGTGTTCAAAAATGACTCGACCGTGGCGGGAGGGATTCCTCTCTCTGCCTTTTGGGCTGGGGTTGAGGAATTCTTTCCCTTGTTATCTTTCCAAGGATTCTTACACTCCTTCCTCCAGTGTCCATCCTTCCCACACCCATAACAGTTGAGCTTTGTGCTGGAAGGGTTATTCCCTTCCTGATGCCACTCCTTCCTACCCTGGCCGGGTTTCATTTCATGCACTTTCCCTTTAGGCCGGTGTGCCTCGGTTCCTTTACCATTACGGTAAGCTGTGGTCAATTGTCTGACCACTGTGAGTTCGGTAGTCAGGGGATTCTTTGGGTCAAACCACATTCCTGCTGGCAACGGAGCCAGTGGGCCCGCTGATCCTGGTCCAGGTTAGCTCGGTTAGGCGTCCCACTGCATGCGCTCCTATACACCGGCCACAACCTGTCTGCAAAAGCCTGCGGGGTTTCTCCTACGAGCTGCACTGTTTTTTCCACCCGGGAGAAAGGACTTCCCTCATTCATCCCCATGGCCTCAAGAACTTCCTCCTTGAGCTCCCCATAATCACACTGTCCCATCTTACATTGGTCAGAGAGGGACTGGAAGAGCTTCCTCTCCAGGGAGAATAGCAGCATTTTGGCCTGTTCAGCATCATTGCACTCGTTGATGCTGCTTGTTCCACTTCCCTGAAGTGGACCGAGGGGTCCCCATTTGCAGCAAGTTTAGTTAAATGGCTTACCATGGCCCTAAGCTGTTGGGTGCCGTGGGGAACTACGAACTAGTTTTGGAGGGGTCCCTCATCCCCGTTACCAGCGGGCGGGCCGAACCTTTGCTGCCGGGCCGGGCACATCGGCCCCGGTCCCAGCCTCTCTTGCTGGGGGTTTTCCTCCTCAGCTTCTGCCCCTAATTCCACCCCACCCTCCTGCCAGATTTCGCTAAAGCTTGGCGCTACGGGTGGTGGTCGTGGGCCCTCCTGCTCCTCAACCGGGTCGTCCCTGGGCACTACCTGTGGTGTCTGAACCGTCCTCCCCAGGTTCCCTGTGAAGTCGACCTGGGCTGCCCTCGGGCTTATCAGGCACACCATGCCTTTTGCCGTCCTTAGAGCAAGGTTCAGACACTCTATCTGCTTCTGGCAGGGGCCATGGTCTGAATCCTCAAACCTCTGTGTGCTCACTATCTTATAGGCTGCCTGTAAGCCTTTTACTTTCTCCTCCTGCTCTCTTACTTGTCTTGCCAGGCGGGCATTCTTTTCCCGCAAACTCAGCTCATTGTTCTTGGCCTCGGTGACCTGACACTGTAAATATTCCTGCTGGGTCTTATGCTCCCCCACTAACTGCACCCTTTCCTGGTTCAGAGTCTGCAATGCTAACTGTAACTTCTCCCCTGCTCGAGCCTTTGTTTGGACTTCAAGGGCTGACTCCCGAATCTCAGCTGCCTGTGCTTCAACGAGCCTGTCCAAAAGCTGGATCTGTTTCTTGAAGCACATCAGCCAGACTGCCTTTTCTATAGATTTTTGATGATCCTTCCCTTCTGTCCATTTAGCTGCAGCATCTACCGGGCGCCCAGCCTTTAACAGATTAGTGACCCATTTTTTTTCCATATTCACCTTACTGAACACATAATCTGAAATCCTCTCTTCTGAATCAGCGTCCACTGTGTCACATCCCTTTTGCCAAGGTCCCCTCTGGGTCACCATTCTGTAGCGGGTGGTGGTCTGTGTCAGCTTCACCTCTGACTTCCGACCGGTCCGAATCGCTCCCACTCCCTGGGCTCTAGACCTTGGACTTATTTGGGGGTTGTGACAAAGTGCAGCAGACAAACTGGTTTTGGTGCAAGAAAAGCTGGGTTTATTGAAGTCACAAATGAACTTATAACATTCGGATTACACTGAGATTATGCAGACCTACAAAGTACACTTAGTTAAGAATGGGGAACACACGGCATAACGAGGGAAAATCACCCTACTAATCCCCTTACCCTTGTCCCACCCCCAAAACCTAACTAAATTGAACTAGGAGAGGTCAGGGATCATGCTCACCAACCAGGGTTCCTTGACAGTTCGAAATCCAGCCAGGTAATCCGGTTGCAGTTTTGGGGTCCGCTCTTTGTGTCCTCTGGGCCCTGCCGTCCCCACGTGGTCCTGGTCTGTGGAATCTGCGAAGGTTCTTCAGTTGGGTGGAGTCCGCTGATGCGGTGAGGGGCGGTTGTGGGTGGTCGATCTTCGTGGAGGGCTGCAGTTGCTGCCTTGTTGTCTTCAGTTGAGCCTGCCACACCGTGCCCCTCGCTGTGATGTTGCCTGCGGGCCTGCAAACCTCCGGATCTCCTTCCTCCGCTTGGCTCAGATACCACTCCCTGCTTAAACTCTGCTTCAACCACTTAACACCTGCTTACAACCTCTGCTTAAAACCTGCTCCCCTTTGCAACTGGTGGCCCAGTTGCACTGTTTTTCGAATTTCTTATCTGAGCGTCAAATCAGGGTTAGTTCTCTCTCTGATTTAGGGTGGGCTTCTTCAGGTGATTATAGTTTTTCACCTTAACTGGTTTTGGGACGGTTGTCTCATTTTTAATGGGCTCGCATAATGTTTATCGTTGCCTTCCTGCTCCTGTAACTAGTCTTGAACTGAAAGCCATTGTATATGTGGAGTCTTGATGGGTTTGCATAATTGTTCCATTGTTGCCTTCCTGCCTTAGTAGTTAGTAGCGATAATTTATGCAAGGTTTTGATGGGCTTTAGTTTCGTGTAAGCTGAAGTCTTTCTCTGGGTTGATTGTTTTAAAGGGAAGAATGTGAATTCTGTCTCCTCTCGTTGTCTGGTTTCAGGCAACAATCCACACTGCACCCAACAAGCCCGGGCATGTCAAATCCCAGGCCCTCATGGGCTGAACCTCCTGTCTGCAGGGTTCCACATTTCATGATGTGGAGATGCCGGTGATGGACTGGGGTTGACAATTGTAAACAATTTTACAACACCAAGTTACATAAGAACATAAGAACATAAGAAATTGGAGCAGGAGTAGGCCAATCGGCCCCTCGAGCCTGCTCCGCCATTCAATAAGATCATGGCTGATCTGATCCCAACCACAAATCTAAAGAACACAAGAAGTCGGAGCAGGACCCGGCCACATAGCCCCTGGGCCCTCTCCGCCACCCACAGGGCATTGACCGATCCGAACTCAGCTTCATGTCCAATTTCCTGCCCGCTCCCCATAACCCCTAATTCCCTTTACTTCTAGGAAACTGTCTATTTCTGTTTTAAATTTATCTAATGATGTAGCTTCCACAGCTTCCTGGGGCAGCAAATTCCACAGACCTACCACCCTCTGAGTGAAGAAGTTTCTCCTCATCTCAGTTTTGAAAGAGCAGCCCCTTATTCTAAGATTATGCCCCCTAGTTCTAGTTTCACCCATCTTTGGGAACATCCTTACTGCATCCACCCGATCAAGACCCTTCACAATCTTATATGTTTCAATAAGATCGCCTCTCATTCTTCTGAACTCCAATGAGTAGAGTCCCAATCTACTCAACCTCTCCTCATATGTCCACCCCCTCATCCCCGGGATTAACCGAGTGAACCTTCTTTGTACTGCCTCGAGAGCAAGTATGTCTTTTCTTAAGTATGGAGACCAAAACTGTATGCAGTATTCCAGGTGCGGTCTCACCAATACCTTATATAACTGCAGCAATACCTCCTTGTTTTTATATTCTATCCCCCTAGCAATAAAAGCCAACATTCCGTTGGCTTTCTTGATCACCTGCTGCACCTGCATACCAACTTTTTGATTTTCTTGCAGTAGGACCCCCAGATCCCTTTGTACTGCAGTACTTTCCAGTCTCTCGCCATTAAGAAAATAACTTGCTCTCTGATTTTTCCTGCCAAAGTGCATAACCTCACATTTTCCAATATTATATTGCATCTGCCAAATCTCCGCCCACTCACCCAGCCTGTCTATATCCCCTTGCAGGTTTTTTATGTCCTCCTCACTCTCTACTTTCCCTCCCATCTTTGTATCATCTGCAAATTTTGATATGTTGCACTCGGTCCCCTCCTCCAAATCGTTAATATAGATTGTAAAGAGTTGGGGACCCAGCACCGACCCCTGTGGAACACCACTGGTTACTGGTTGCCAGTCCGAAAATGAACCATTTATCCCAACTCTCTGCTTCCTGTTCGATAACCAATCCTCCACCCATGCCAGAATATTACCCCCAATCCCGTGATTTTTTATCTTAAGTAATAATCTTTTATGTGGCACCTTGTCGAATGCCTTCTGGAAGTCTAAATACACTACATCCACTGGTTCCCCTTTATCCACCCTATACGTTATATCCTCGAAGAACTCAAGCAAATTTGTCAGACATGACTTCCCCTTCATAAAGCCATGCTGACTTTGTCCTATTAAATTATGCTTATCTAAATGTTCCGTTACTGTCTCCTTAATAATAGACTCCAAAATTTTACCCACCATAGATGTTAAGCTAACTGGCCTATAATTTCCAGCCTTCTGCCTACTACCCTTTTTAAATAACGGTGTTACATTAGCAGTTTTCCAATCTGCCGGGACCTCTCCTGAGTCCAGGGAATTTTGGAAAACTATCACCAAAGCATCCACAATCCCTACTGCCACTTCCCTCAAGACCCTAGGATGGAAGCCATCAGGTCCAGGGGATTTATCCGCCTTGAGTCCCATTATTTTACTGAGTACCATCTCCTGAGTGATTTTAATCGTATTTAGCTCCTCCCCCCCGAGAGTCCCCTGTTTGTCCAGTGTTGGGATATTCTTAGTGTCCTCTACTGTAAAGACTGAAACAAAATATTTGTTCAGCATTTTTGCCATCTCCATGTTTCCCACCATTAATTTCCCGGTCTCATCCTCTAAGGGACCTATGTTTGCCTGGAATAGTCCAGCAATTTTATTTTAAATTCACAAGCTTTCGGAGGCTTCCTCCTTCGTCAGGTGAACGATGTGAAAATGAAATCCTCGAAATGAAATCGCATTTATAATTCACAGAACAATGCTTGGTGATTACAGACAGTTTTTTCAACTGCCCGTTGCCAAGGCAATCAGTGTGCAGACAGACAGGTGTTACCTGCCAGGTCTCAGAATATACAAATCACCAAAAAAAACAACAAACAAAAAAAAACAGAGATAGAGAGGTAGAAACATAGAAAAGACAGCAACTGACCCGTTATATTAAAAACAGATAACATTTGTTCGCTGGTGGGGTAACGTGTAGCGTGACATGAACCCAAGATCCCGGTTGAAGCCGTCCTCATGGGTGCGGAACTTGGCTATCAATTTCTGCTCGACGATTTTGCGTTGTCGTGTGTCTCGAAGGCCGCCTTGGAGTACGCTTACCCCGAAGGTCGGTGGATGAATGTCCATGACTGCTGAAGTGTTCCCCGACTGGGAGGGAACCCTCCTGTTTGGCGATTGTTGCGCGTGTGTCCGTTCATCCGTTGTCGCAGTGTCTGCATGGTCTCGCCAATGTACCATGCTCTGGGGCATCCTTTACTGCAACGTATGAGGTAGACAACGTTGGCCGAGTCACAGGAGTATGAACCATGCACCTGGTGGGTGGTGTCCTCTCCTGTGATGGTGGTATCTGTGTCGATGATCTGCAAGTCTTGCAGAGGTTACCGGTGGCAGGGTTGTGTGGTGTCGTGGACGCTGTTCTCTTGAAAGCTGGGTAATTTGCTGCGAACGATGGTCTGTTTGAGGTTGGGTGGCTGTTTAAAGGCGAGTAGTGGAGGTGTGGGATGGCCATAGCAAGGTGTTCGTCGTCATTGATGACATGTTGAAGGCTGCGGAGAACATGGCGTAGTTTCTCCGCTCCGGGGAAGTACTGGACGACAAAGGGTACTCTGTTGGTTGCGTCCCGTGTTAGTCTCCTGAGGAGGTCTATGCGATTTTTTGCTGTGGCCCGTCGGAACTGTCGATCGATGAGTCGAGCGTCATATCCCGTTCTTACCAGGGCGTCTTTCAGCGTCTGTAGGTGTCCATCGCGTTCCTCCTCGTCTGAGCAGACCCTGTGTATTCGCAGGGCCTGTCCATAGGGGATGGCCTCTTTGACGTGGTTAGGGTGGAAGCTGGAAAAGTGGAGCATCGTGAGGTTGTCCGTGGGCTTGCGCCATGGGGACCAAATTCGCACCCCAATACGCCAACATTTTCATGCACAAGTTCGAGCAGGACTTCTTCACTGCACAGGACCTCCAACCAACGCTATACACCAGATACATCGACGACATTTTCTTTCTATGGACCCACGGTGAGGAATCACTAAAGAGACTACACGATAACATCAACAAGTTCCATCCCACCATCAAGCTCACCATGGACTACTCCTCAGACTCAGTTTCTTTCTTGGACACACGAATCTCCATCAAAGATGGGCACCTCAGCACCTCACTCTACCGCAAGCCCACGGACAACCTCACGATGCTCCACTTTTCCAGCTTCCACCCTAACCACGTCAAAGAGGCCATCCCCTATGGACAGGCCCTGCGAATACACAGGGTCTGCTCAGACGAGGAGGAACGCGATGGACACCTACAGACGCTGAAAGACATGGATACAGAATTGGCTGAGGGACAGGAAACAGAGAGTTGTGGTGAACGGTTGTTTTTTGGACTGGAGGGAGGTGTACAGTGGTGTTCCCCAGGGGTCAGTGCTGGGACCACTGCTTTTCTTGATAAAAAGTAATGACTTGGCCTTGGGTGTACAGGGCACAATTTCAAAATTTACAGATGACACAAAACTTGGAAGGGTAGTGAACAGTGAGGAGGATAGTGATAGACTTCACGAGGATATAGACAGGCTGGTGGAATGGGCGGACACGTGGCTGATGAAATTTAACGCAGAAAAATGCAAAGTGATACATTTTAGCAGGAAAAATGAGGAGAGGCAAAATAAACTAAAAGGTACCTCTCTCTCTCTCTCCAACCCCCAACTCTCTCTCTCTCTCCACCCCCACCTCTCTCTCTCTCTCTCTCTCTCCCCTCTCTCTCTCTCACCCTCTCTCTCTCTCTCCACCCCCCCACCTCTCTCTCTCTCTCTCTCCCCCACCTCTCTCTCTCTCTCTCTCTCCAACCCCACCTCTCTCTCTCTCTCTCTCCACCCCCACTCTCTCTCCCTCTCTCTCCCCCACCTCTCTCTCTCTCTCTCTCTCCAACCCCCACCTCTCTCTCTCTCTCTCTCCCCCCACCTCTCTCTCTCTCTCTCTCCCCCCACCTCTCTCTCTCTCTCTCTCTCTCCCCCCACCTCTCTCTCTCTCTCTCTCCCCCCCACCTCTCTCTCTCTCTCTCTTCCCCACCTCTCTCTCCTCTCTCTCTCCCCCACCTCTCTCTCTATCTCCAACCCCCACCTCTCTCTCTCTCTCTCTCCACCACCTCTCTCTCTCTCTCCAAACCCCACCTCTCTCTCTCTCTCTCTCTCTCTCCCCCACCTCTCTCTCTCTCTCTCTCTCCACCCCCCACCTCTCTCTCTCTCTCTCTCTCCCCCACCTCTCTCTCTCCCTCTCTCTCCAACCCCCACCTCTCTCTCTCTCTCTCCCCCACCTCTCTCTCTCTCTCTCTCTCCACCCCCCACCTCTCTCTCTCTCTCTCTCTCCCCCCACCTCTCTCTCTCTCTCTCTCTCCCCCCACCTCTCTCTCAATCTCCAACCCCCACCTCTCTCTCTCTCTCTCCCCACCTCTCTCTCTCTCTCTCTCTCCACCCCCCACCTCTCTCTCTCTCTCTCTCTCCCCCCACCTCTCTCTCTCTCTCTCTCTCCCCCCCACCTCTCTCCCTCTCTCTCCCCACATCTCTCCCCCACCTCTCTCTCTCTCTCACTCTCCCCCACCTCTCTCTCTCTCTCTCCCCCCACCTCTCTCTCTCTCTCCCCCCCACCTCTCTCTCTCTCTCTCCCCCCCCCACCTCTCTCTCTCTCCCCCCACCTCTCTCTCTCTCTCTCTCTCTCCCCCCACCTCTCTCTCTCTCTCACTCCCCCCCACCTCACTCTCTCTCTCTCTCTCCCCCCCCCCACCTCTCTCTCCCCCCCACCTCTCTCTCTCACTCACCTCCCCCACCTCTCTCTCTCACTCTCTCCCCCCCCCACCACTCACTCTCACTCCCCCCCCACCTCTCTCTCTCTCCCCCTCCCTCTCTTCTCTCTCACCAACCCCCACCTCTCTCTCTCCAACCCCCACCTCTCCTCTCTCTCTCTCCCCCCACCTCACTCTCTCTCTCTCCCCCCCCACCTCTCTCTCTCCCCCCCCACCTCTCTCTCTCTCACCCCCCACCTCTCTCTCTCTCTCCCCCCACCTCTCTCTCCCCCCCACATCTCTCTCTCACTCCCCCCACCTCTCTCTCTCTCTCCCCTCACCTCTCTCTCTCTCCCCCCACCTCTCTCTCTCTCCCCCACCTCTCTCTCTCCCCCCACCTCTCTCTCTCTCCCCCCACCTCTCTCTCTCTCTCCCCCCACCTCTCTCTCTCTCTCCCCTCACCTCTCTCTCTCTCCCCCCACCTCTCTCTCTCTCCCCCCACCTCTCTCTCTCTCCCCCCACCTCTCTCTCTCTCCCCCCACCTCTCTCTCTCTCCCCCCACCTCTCTCTCTCTCTCCCACCCATCTCTCTCTCTCCCCCCCCCCCTCTCTCTCTCTCTCCCCCCCACCTCTCTCTCTCTCTCCCCCCCATCTCTCTCTCTCTCTCTCTCCCCCCCCATCTCTCTCTCTCTCTCTCTCTCCCCCCACCTCTCTCTCTCTCCCCCCACCTCTCTCTCTCTCTCCCCCCACCTCTCTCTCTCTCTCCCCCCACCTCTCTCTCTCTCCCCCCCCACCTCTCTCTCTCTCTACCTCCCACCTCTCTCTCTCTCCCCCCCCACCTCTCTCTCTCTCTCTCTCCCCCCACCTCTCTCTCTCTCTACCCCCCACCCTCTCTCTCTCTCTACCTCCCACCTCTCTCTCTCTCCCCCCACCTCTCTCTCTCTCTCCCCCCCATCTCTCTCTCTCCCCCCCCTCTCTCTCTCTCTCCCCCCCATCTCTCTCTCTCTCTCCCCCCCATCTCTCTCTCTCTATCTCTCCAACCCACCTCTCTCTCTCCCCACCCACCTCTCTCTCTCTCCCCACACCTCTCTCTCTCTCACCCCACACCTCTCTCTCTCTCACTCCCCCCACCTCTCTCTCTCTCACCCCCCACCTCTCTCTCTCTCACCCCCCACCTCTCTCTCTCTCACCCCCCACCTCTCTCTCTCTCTCTCTCCCCCCATCTCTCTCTCTCTCACCCCCCCACCTCTCTCTCTCTCTCTCTCCCCCCCATCTCTCTCTCTCTCTCTCCCCCCCACCTCTCTCTCTCTCTCTCCCCCCCATCTCTCTCTCTCTCTCTCCCCCCCACCTCTCTCTCTCTCTCCCCCCCACCTCTCTCTCTCTCTCTCCCCCCCATCTCTCTCTCTCTCTCTCCCCCCCACCTCTCTCTCTCTATCTCTCCCGCCCACCTCTCTCTCTCTCTCCCCCCCATCTCTCTCTCTCTCTCCCCCCCATCTCTCTCTCTCTATCTCTCCACCCCACCTCTCTCTCTCTCACCCCCCACCTCTCTCTCACTCCCCCCTCCTCTCTCTCTCACCCCCCACCTCTCTCTCTCTCACCCCCCACCTCTCTCTCTCTCACCCCCCACCTCTCTCTCTCTCACCCCCCACCTCTCTCTCTCTCACCCCCCACCTCTCTCTCTCTCTCCCCCCCCACCTCTCTCTCTCACTCCCCCCACCTCTCTCTCTCTATCTCTCCCACCTCTCTCTCTCTCTCTCTCTCCCCGCCACCTCTCTCTCTCTCTCACCCCCCACCTCACCCCACCTCTCTCTCCCCCCACCTCTCTCTCTCTCTCTATCTATCTCTCTCCCCCCCACCTATAGGAAAGATAGAGCAGGAGGTAAGAGAGGAGGGGGAGTTGCGTTCTTGATTAGGGAGAACATCACGGCAGTAGTGAGAGGGGATATATCCGAGGGTTCGCCCACTGAGTCCATATGGGTAGAACTGAAAAATAAGAAGGGAGAGATCACTTTGATAGGATTGTACTACAGACCCCCAAATAGTCAACGGGAAATTGAGGAGCAAATATGTAAGGAGATTACAGACTGCTGCAAGAAAAATAGGGTGGTAATAGTAGGGGACTTTAACTTTCCCAACATTGACTGGGACAGCCATAGCATTAGGGGCTTGGATGGAGAGAAATTTGTTGAGTGTATTCAGGAGGAATTTCTCATTCAGTATGTGGATGGCCCGACTAGAGAGGGGGCAAAACTTGACCTCCTCTTGGGAAATAAGGAAGGGCAGGTGACAGAAGTGTTAGTGAGGGATCACTTTGGGACAAGTGATCATAATTCCATTAGTTTTAAGATAGCTATGGAGAAGGATAGGTCTGGCCCAAAAGTTAAAATTCTAAATTGGGGAAAGGCCAATTTTGATGGTATTAGACAGGAACTTTCAGAAGTTGATTGGGAGAGTCTGTTGGCAGGCAAAGGGACGTCTGGTAAGTGGGAGGCTTTCAAAAGTGTGTTAACCAGGGTTCAGGGTAAACACATTCCTTATAAAGTGAAGGGCAAGGCTGGTAGAAGTAGGGAACCTTGGATGACTCGGGAGATTGAGCAACAAGTCAAAAAGAAGAAGGAGGCATATGACATGCATAGGCAGCTGGGATCAAGTGGATCCCTTGAAGAGTATAGAGATTGCCGGAGTAGAGTTAAGAGAGAAATCAGGAGGGCAAAAAGGGGATATGAGATTGCTTTGGCAGATA
>NW_027138707.1:0-37410 GCF_035084215.1 Heptranchias perlo
TAGTTCATTTCCAGCTCGGGAGGAGAGCAAGTTGGTGCTGGTCCGTTGATTGCAGCCAGCGATGTCCCTCCAAGGCGAGGCCGTCACATCGCCGGCGAATCGCGAAGCCCAAGTTGTGGATTTCCGGGTGAAGCTGCGCACGTGCGGTCTCCCGACTCACTCCAACATCACACCGCTGGGAAGGATCACCGTCATTTCAAACCAATCTCTGGGCCTGTGGTTCAGCACAGGACTTGGATCATCACTGTGAGCGAAGGGCGGCCTCCGAAAACACTCACTCACTCACACTCTCCCTCCACTCACTCACACTCTCCCTCCACTCACTCAGACTCTCCCTCCACACTCACTGCCTCACTCACTCACACTCTCCCTCCACACACTCACACTCTCCCTCCTCACACACCGCCTCACTCACTCAGACTCTCCCTCCACTCACTCACACTCTCCCTCCACACACTCACACTCTCCCTCCACTCACTCAGACTCTCCCTCCTCACACACCGCCTCACTCACTCAGACTCTCCCTCCACTCACACACCGCCTCACTCACTCAGACTCTCCCTCCACAAACACACACCGCCTCACTCACTCAGACTCTCCCTCCACTCACTCACACTCTCCCTCCACACACTCAGACTCTCCCTCCACTCACACACCGCCTCACTCACTCAGACTCTCCCTCCACTCACACACCGCCTCACTCACTCAGACTCTCCCTCCACTCACACACCGCCTCACTCACTCACACTCTCCCTCCACACACTCAGACTCTCCCTCCACTCACACACCGCCTCACTCACTCAGACTCTCCCTCCACTCACACACCGCCTCACTCACTCACACTCTCCCTCCACACACTCAGACTCTCCCTCCACTCACACACCGCCTCACTCACTCAGACTCTCCCCCTCACACACACCGCCTCACTCACTCAGACTCTCCCCCTCACACACACCGCCTCACTCACTCAGACTCTCCCCCTCACACACACCGCCTCACTCACTCAGACTCTCCCCCTCACACACACCGCCTCACTCACTCAGACTCTCCCTCCACTCACTCAGACTCTCCCTCCACTCACTCACACTCTCCCTCCACACACTCAGACTCTCCCTCCACACACACACTGCCTCACTCACTCAGACTCTCCCTCCACTCACTCAGACTCTCCCTCCACACTCACTGCCTCACTCACTCAGACTCTCCCCCCACTCACTCAAACTCTCCCTCCACTCACTCACACTCTCCCTCCACACACTCAGACTCTCCCTCCTCACACACACACCGCCTCACTCACTCAGACTCTCCCTCCACACACACACACCGCCTCACTCACTCAGACTCTCCCTCCACTCACTCAGACTCTCCCTCCACACACACACCGCCTCACTCACTCAGACTCTCCCTCCACTCACTCAGACTCTCCCTCCACTCACTCACACTCTCCCTCCACACACTCAGACTCTCCCTCCTCACACACACACCGCCTCACTCACTCAGACTCTCCCTCCACACACACACACCGCCTCACTCACTCAGACTCTCCCTCCACTCACTCACACTCTCCCTCCACACACTCAGACTCTCCCTCCACTCACACACCGCCTCACTCACTCAGACTCTCCCTCCACTCACACACCGCCTCACTCACTCAGACTCTCCCTCCACTCACACACACCGCCTCACTCACTCACACTCTCCCTCCACACACTCAGACTCTCCCTCCACTCACACACCGCCTCACTCACTCAGACTCTCCCCCTCACACACACCGCCTCACTCACTCAGACTCTCCCCCTCACACACACCGCCTCACTCACTCAGACTCTCCCCCTCACACACACCGCCTCACTCACTCAGACTCTCCCTCCACTCACTCAGACTCTCCCTCCACTCACTCAGACTCTCCCTCCACACACTCAGACTCTCCCTCCACACACACACCGCCTCACTCACTCAGACTCTCCCTCCACTCACTCAGACTCTCCCTCCACACTCACTGCCTCACTCACTCAGACTCTCCCCCCACTCACTCAGACTCTCCCTCCACTCACTCACACTCTCCCTCCACACACTCAGACTCTCCCTCCTCACACACACACCGCCTCACTCACTCAGACTCTCCCTCCACTCACTCACACTCTCCCTCCACACACTCAGACTCTCCCTCCTCACACACACACCGCCTCACTCACTCAGACTCTCCCTCCACACACACACACCGCCTCACTCACTCAGACTCTCCCTCCACTCACTCACACTCTCCCTCCACTCACTCACACTCTCCCTCCACACACTCAGACTCTCCCTCCTCACACACACACCGCCTCACTCACTCAGACTCTCCCTCCACACACACACACCGCCTCACTCACTCAGACTCTCCCTCCACTCACTCACACTCTCCCTCCACACACTCAGACTCTCCCTCCACTCACACACCGCCTCACTCACTCAGACTCTCCCTCCACTCACACACCGCCTCACTCACTCAGACTCTCCCTCCACTCACACACACCGCCTCACTCACTCACACTCTCCCTCCACACACTCAGACTCTCCCTCCACTCACACACAGCCTCACTCACTCAGACTCTCCCCCTCACACACACCGCCTCACTCACTCAGACTCTCCCCCTCACACACACCGCCTCACTCACTCAGACTCTCCCCCTCACACACACCGCCTCACTCACTCAGACTCTCCCTCCACTCACTCAGACTCTCCCTCCACTCACTCACACTCTCCCTCCACACACTCAGACTCTCCCTCCACACACACACCGCCTCACTCACTCAGACTCTCCCTCCACTCACTCAGACTCTACCTCCACACTCACTGCCTCACTCACTCAGACTCTCCCCCCACTCACTCAGACTCTCCCTCCACACACACACACCGCCTCACTCACTCAGACTCTCCCTCCACTCACTCAGACTCTCCCTCCACACACACCGCCTCACTCACTCAGACTCTCCCTCCACTCACTCAGACTCTCCCTCCACACACACACCGCCTCACTCACTCAGACTATCCCTCCACACACACACCGCCTCACTCACTCAGACTATCCCTCCACACACACACCGCCTCACTCACTCAGACTCTCCCTCCACACACACACCACCTCACTCACTCAGACTCTCCCTCCACACACACACACCGCCTCACTCACTCAGACTCTCCCCCTCACACACACCGCCTCACTCACTCAGACTCTCCCTCCACACACACACCGCCTCACTCACTCAGACTCTCCCTCCACTCACACACCGCCTCACTCACTCAGACTCTCCCTCCACACACACACCGCCTCACTCACTCAGACTCTCCCTCCACTCACACACACCGCCTCACTCACTCAGACTCTCCCTCCTCACACACACCACCTCACTCACTCAGACTCTCCCCCTCACACACACACCACCTCACTCACTCAGACTCTCCCTCCTCACACACACCGCCTCACTCACTCAGACTCTCCCTCCACACACACACACCGCCTCACTCACTCAGACTCTCCCCCTCACACACACAGCCTCACTCACTCAGACTCTCCCTCCACACACACACCGCCTCACTCACTCAGACTCTCCCTCCACACACACACCGCCTCACTCACTCAGACTCTCCCTCCACACACACACCGCCTCACTCACTCAGACTCTCCCTCCACACACACACCGCCTCACTCACTCAGACTCTCCCTCCACACACACACAGCCTCACTCACTCAGGCTCTCCCTCCACACACACACAGCCTCACTCACTCAGACTCTCCCTCCACACACACACCGCCTCACTCACTCAGACTCTCCCTCCACACACACACCGCCTCACTCACTCAGACTCTCCCTCCACACACTCAGACTCTCCCCCTCACACATTCCCAGCAGACCCCTCTCATCATCATCATCACCCGGCCCCGCCCCCCCGTCACTCACTGATCGTCACCCGGCCCCGCCCCCCGTCACTCACTGATCGTCACCCGGCCCCGCCCCCCGTCACTCACTGATCGTCACCCGGCCCCGCCCCCCGCCCGTCACTCACTGATCGTCACCCGGCCCCGCCCCCGTCACTCACTGATCGTCACCCGGCCCCGCCCCCCCGTCACTCACTGATCGTCACCGGCCCCGCCCCCCCGCCCGTCACTCACTGATCGTCACCGGCCCCGCCCCCCGTCACTCACTGATCGTCACCCGGCCCCGCCCCCCCGTCACTCACTGATCGTCACCGGCCCCGCCCCCCCGTCACTCACTGATCGTCACCCGGCCCCGCCCCCCGTCACTCACTGATCGTCACCGGCCCGCCCCCCCGCCCGTCACTCACTGATCGTCACCCGGGCCCGCCCCCCGCCGTCACTCACTGATCGTCACCCGGCCCCGCCCCCCCGTCACTCACTGATCGTCACCCGGCCCCGCCCCCCCGTCACTCACTGATCGTCACCCGGCCCCGCCCCCCGTCACTCACTGATCGTCACCGGCCCCGCCCCCCCGTCACTCACTGATCGTCACCGGCCTCGCCCCCCCGTCACTCACTGATCGTCACCCGGCCCCGCCCCCCGTCACTCACTGATCGTCACCGGCCCCGCCCCCCATCACTCACTGATCGTCACCCGGCCCCGCCCCCCCGTCACTCACTGATCGTCACCGGCCCCGCCCCCCCGCCCGTCACTCACTGATCGTCACCGGCCCCGCCCCCCCGCCCGTCACTCACTGATCGTCACCGGCCCCGCCCCCCGTCACTCACTGATCGTCACCCGGCCCCGCCCCCCCGTCACTCACTGATCATCACCGGCCCCGCCCCCCCGTCACTCACTGATCGTCACCCGGCCCCGCCCCCTGTCACTCACTGATCGTCACCGGCCCCGCCCCCCCGCCCGTCACTCACTGATCGTCACCCGAGCCCGCCCCCCGCCCGTCACTCACTGATCGTCACCCGGCCCCGCCCCCCCGTCACTCACTGATCGTCACCGGCCCCGCCCCCCCCGCCCGTCACTCACTGATCGTCACCGGCCCCGCCCCCCGCCCGTCACTCACTGATCGTCACCCGGCCCCGCCCCCCCGTCACTCACTGATCGTCACCCGGCCCCGCCCCCCGCCCGTCACTCACTGATCGTCACCCGGCCCCGACCCCCGTCATTCACTGATCGTCACCCGGCCCCGCCCCCCACCCGTCACTCACTGATCGTCACCCGGCCCCGCCCCCCCGTCACTCACTGATCGTCACCCGGCCCCGCCCCCCCATCACTCACTGATCGTCACCCGGCCCCGCCCCCCGCCCGTCACTCACTGATCGTCACCGGCCCCGCCCCCCGTCACTCACTGATCGTCACCCGGCCCCGCCCCCCACCCGTCACTCACTGATCGTCACCCGGCCCCGCCCCCCGCCCGTCACTCACTGATCGTCACCCGGCCCCGCCCCCCGTCACTCACTGATCGTCACCGGCCCCGCCCCCCCGTCACTCACTGATCGTCACCCGGCCCCGCCCCCCCGTCACTCACTGATCGACACCCGGCCCCGCCCCCCGTCACTCACTGATCGTCACCCGGCCCCTCCCCCCGTCACTCACTGATCGTCACCCGGCCCCGCCCCCCGCCCGTCACTCACTGATCGTCAACCGGCCCCTCCCCCCGCCCGTCACTCACTGATCGTCACCGGCCCCGACCCCCGTCACTCACTGATCGTCACCCGGCCCCGCCCCCCCGTCACTCACTGATCGTCACCCGGCCCCGCCCCCCCATCACTCACTGATCGTCACCCGGCCCCGCCCCCCCGCCCGTCACTCACTGATCGTCACCGGCCCCGCCCCCCGTCACTCACTGATCGTCACCCGGCCCCGCCCCCCGTCACTCACTGATCGTCACCGGCCCCGCCCCCCCGTCACTCACTGATCGTCACCCGGCCCCGCCCCCAGTCACGCACTGATCGACACCCGGCCCCGCCCCCCGTCACTCACTGATCGTCACCCGGCCCCTCCCCCCGTCACTCACTGATCGTCACCCGGCCCCGCCCCCCGCCCGTCACTCACTGATCGTCACCGGCCCCTCCCCCCGTCACTCACTGATCGTCAACCGCCCCCTCCCCCCGCCCGTCACTCACTGATCGTCACCCGGCCCCGCCCCCCGTCACTCACTGATCGTCACCCGGCCCCGCCCCCCCGTCACACACTGATCGTCACCCGGCCCCGCCCCCCGTCACTCACTGATCGTCACCCGGCCCCTCCCCCCGTCACTCACTGATCGTCACCCGGCCCCGCCCCCCGCCCGTCACTCACTGATCGTCAACCGCCCCCTCCCCCCGCCCGTCACTCACTGATCGTCACCCGGCCCCGCCCCCCGTCACTCACTGATCGTCACCCGGCCCCGCCCCCCCGTCACTCACTGATCGTCACCCGGCCCCGACCCCCGTCACTCACTGATCGTCACCGGCCCCGCCCCCCCCGTCACTATCTGATTGTCACCCGGCCCCGCCCCCCGTCACTCACTGATCGTCACCGGCCCCGCCCCCCGCCCATCACTCACTGATCGTCACCGGCCCCGCCCCCCCCGTCACTCACTGATCGTCACCCGGTCCCGCCCCCCCCGTCACTCACTGATCGTCACCGGCCCCCCCGCCCGTCACTCACTGATCGTCACCCGGCCCCGCACCCCAACCGTCACTCACTGATCGTCACCCGGCCCCACCCCCCGCCCGTCACTCACTGATCGTCACCCGGACACGCCCCCCGCCCGTCACTCACTGATCGTCACCGGCCCCCCCGCCCGTCACTCACTGATCGTCACCCGGTCCCGCCCCCCCGTCACTCACTGATCGTCACCGGCCCCCCCGCCCGTCACTCACTGATCGTCACCCGGCCCCGCACCCCGCCCGTCACTCACTGATCGTCACCCGGCCCCACCCCCCGCCCGTCACTCACTGATCGTCACCCGGCCCTGCCCCCCGTCACTCACTGATCGTCACCTGGCCCCGCCCCCCGCCCGTCACTCACTGATCGTCACCCGGCCCCGCCCCCCGCCCGTCACTCACTGATCGTCACCGGCCCCGCCCCCCGTCATTCACTGATTGTCACCAGCCCCGCCCCCCATCACTCACAGATCGTCACCCGGCCCCGCCCCCCGCCCGTCACTCACTGATCGTCACCGGAACCGCCCCCCGTCACTCACAAATCGTCACCCGGCCCCCCCCCCCCGTCACTCACTGATTGTCTCCCGGCCCCGCCGCCCCGTCACTCACTGATCGTCACCCGGCCCCGCCCCCCCGTCACTCACTGATCGTCACCCGGCCCCGCCCCCCCGTCACTCACTGATCGTCACCCGGCCCCGCCCCCCGTCACTCACTGATCATCACCCGGCCCCGCCCCCCCGTCACTCACTGATCGTCACCCGGCCCCGCCCCCCGTCACTCACTGATCATCACCCGGCCCCGCCCCCCGCCCGTCACTCACTGATCGTCACCCGGCCCCGCACCCCGTCACTCACTGATCGTCACCCGGCCCCGCCCCCCGTCACTCACTGATCGTCCCCCGGCCCCGCCCCCCCGTCACTCACTGATCGTCACCCGGCCCCGCCCCCAGTCACGCACTGATCGACACCCGGCCCCGCCCCCCGTCACTCACTGTTCGTCACCCGGCCCCTCCCCCGCCTGTCACTCACTGATCGTCAACCGGCCCCTCCCCCCGCCCGTCACTCACTGATCGTCACCCGGCCCCGCCCCCCGTCACTCACTGATCATCACCCGGCCCCGCCCCCCCCGTCACTCACTGATTGTCACCCGGCCCCGCCCCCCGTCACTCACTGATCGTCACCGGCCCCGCCCCCCGCCCATCACTCACTGATCGTCACCCGGCCCCGCCCCCCGTCACTCACTGATCGTCACCCGGCCCCGCCCCCCCATCACTCACTGATCGTCACCCGGCCCCGCCCCCCGCCCGTCACTCACTGATCGTCACCCGGCCCCCCCGCCCGTCACTCACTGATCGTCACCCGGCCCCGCCCCCCGCCCGTCACTCACTGATCGTCACCCGGCCCTGCCCCCCGCCCGTCACTCACTGATCGTCACCCGGCCCCGCCCCCCGCCCGTCACTCACTGATCGTCACCCGGCCCCGCTCCCCCGTCACTCACTGATCGTCACCCGGCCCCGCCCCCCGCCCGTCACTCACTGATCGTCACCCGGCCCCGCCCCCCGCCCGTCACTCACTGATCGTCACCGGCCCCCCCGCCCGTCACTCACTGAGCGTCACCCAGCCCCGCCCCCCGCCCGTCACTCACTGATCGTCACTGGCCCCGCCCCCGTCACTCACTGATCGTCACCGGCCCCGCCCCCCATCACTCACAGATCGTCACCCGGCCCCGCCCCCCGTCACTCACTGATCGTCACCCGGCCCCGCCTCCCCGTCACTCACTGATCGTCAGCCGGCCCCGCCCCCCGTCTCTCACTGATCGTCACCCGGCCCCGCCCCCGTCACTCACTGATCGTCACCCGGCCCCGCCCCCCGTCACTCACTGATCGTCACCCGGCCCCGCCCCCCGTCACTCACTGATCGTCACCCGGCCCCGCCCCCCGTCACTCACTGATCGTCACCCGGCCCCGCCCCCCGTCACTCACTGATCGTCACCCGGCCCCGCCCCCCGTCACTCACTGATCATCACCCGGCCCCGCCCCCCGCCCGTCACTCACTGATCGTCACCCGGCCCCGCACCCCGTCACTCACTGATCGTCACCCGGCCCCGCCCCCCGTCACTCACTGATCGTCCCCCGGCCCCGCCCCCCCGTCACTCACTGATCGTCACCCGGCCCCGCCCCCAGTCACGCACTGATCGACACCCGGCCCCGCCCCCCGTCACTCACTGTTCGTCACCCGGCCCCTCCCCCGCCTGTCACTCACTGATCGTCAACCGGCCCCTCCCCCCGCCCGTCACTCACTGATCGTCACCCGGCCCCGCCCCCCGTCACTCACTGATCATCACCCGGCCCCGCCCCCCCGTCACTCACTGATTGTCACCCGGCCCCGCCCCCCGTCACTCACTGATCGTCACCGGCCCCGCCCCCCGCCCATCACTCACTGATCGTCACCCGGCCCCGCCCCCCGTCACTCACTGATCGTCACCCGGCCCCGCCCCCCCATCACTCACTGATCGTCACCCGGCCCCGCCCCCCGCCCGTCACTCACTGATCGTCACCCGGCCCCCCCGCCCGTCACTCACTGATCGTCACCCGGCCCCGCCCCCCGCCCGTCACTCACTGATCGTCACCCGGCCCTGCCCCCCGCCCGTCACTCACTGATCGTCACCCGGCCCCGCCCCCCGCCCGTCACTCACTGATCGTCACCCGGCCCCGCTCCCCCGTCACTCACTGATCATCACCCAGCCCCGCCCCCCGCCCGTCACTCACTGATCGTCACCCGGCCCCGCTCCCCCGTCACTCACTGATCGTCACCCGGCCCCGCCCCCCGCCCGTCACTCACTGATCGTCACCCGGCCCCGCCCCCCGCCCGTCACTCACTGATCGTCACCGGCCCCCCCGCCCGTCACTCACTGAGCGTCACCCAGCCCCGCCCCCCGCCCGTCACTCACTGATCGTCACCGGCCCCGCCCCCCATCACTCACAGATCGTCACCCGGCCCCGCCCCCCGTCACTCACTGATCGTCACCCGGCCCCGCCCCCCGTCACTCACTGATCGTCACCGGCCCCGCCCCCCATCACTCACAGATCGTCACCCGGCCCCGCCCCCCGTCACTCACTGATCGTCACCCGGCCCCGCCTCCCCGTCACTCACTGATCGTCAGCCGGCCCCGCCCCCCGTCTCTCACTGATCGTCACCCGGCCCCGCCCCCGTCACTCACTGATCGTCACCCGGCCCCGCCCCCCGTCACTCACTGATCGTCACCCGGCCCACCCCCGTCACTCACTGATCGTCACCCGGCCCCGCCCCCCGTCACTCACTGATCGTCACCCGGCCCCGCCCCCCGTCACTCACTGATCGTCACCCGGCCCCGCCCCCCCGTCACTCATTGATCGTCACTCGGCCCCACCCCCCGCCCGTCACTCACTGATCGTCACCCGGCCCCGCCCCCCCGTCACTCACTGATCGTCACCCGGCCCCGCCCCCCGTCACTCACTGATCGTCACCCGGCCCCGCCCCCCCGTCACTCACTGATCGTCACCCGGCCCCGCCCCCCCGTCACTCACTGATCGTCACCGGCCCCGCCCCCCCGTCACTCACTGATCGTCACCGGCCCCGCCCCCCCGTCACTCACTGATCGTCACCGGCCCCGCCCCCCGTCACTCACTGATCGTCACCGGCCCCGCCCCCCGTCAATCACTGATCGTCACCCGGCCCCGCCCCCCCGTCACTCACTGATCGTCACCCGGCCCCGCCCCCCCGTCACTCACTGATCGTCACCGGCCCCGCCCCCCCCGTCACTCACTGATCGTCACCCGGCCCCGCCCCCCGCCCGTCACTCACTGATCGTCACCCGGCCCCGCTCCCCCCGTCACTCACTGATCGTCACCCGGCCCCGCCCCCCCGTCACTCACTGATCGTCACCCGGCCCCGCCCCCCGTCACTCACTGATCGTCACCCGGACACGCCCCCCCGTCACTCACTGATCGTCACCCGGCCCCGCCCCCCGTCACTCACTGATCGTCACCCGGCCCCGCCCCCCGTCACTCAATGATCGTCACCCGGCCCCGCCCCCCCCGTCACTCACTGATCGTCACCCGGCCCCGCCCCACGTCACTCACTGATCGTCACCCGGACACGCCCCCCGCCCGTCACTCACTGATCGTCACCCGGCCCCGCCCCCCGCCCGTCACTCACTGATCGTCACCCGGCCCCGCCCCCCGCCCGTCACTCACTGATCGTCACCCGGACCCGCCCCCCCGTCACTCACTGATCGTCACCCCGACACGCCCCCCGCCCGTCACTCACTGATCGTCACCCGGCCCCGCCCCCCGCCCGTCACTCACTGATCGTCACCCGGCCCCGCCCGTTACTCACTGATCGTCACCCGGACACGCCCCCCGCCCGTCACTCACTGATCGTCACCCGGCCCCGCCCCCCGTCACTCACTGATCGTCACCCGGCCCCGCCCCCCCGTCACTCACTGATCGTCACCCGGACACGCCCCCCCGTCACTCACTGATCGTCACCCGGCCCCGCCCCCCGTCACTCACTGATCGTCACCCGGCCCCGCCCCCCGTCACTCACTGATCGTCACCCGGACACGCCCCCCGCCCGTCACTCACTGATCGTCACCCGGCCCCGCCCCCCGTCACTCACTGATCGTCACCCGGCCCCGCCCCCCCGTCACTCACTGATCGTCACCCGGCCCCGCCCCCCGCCCGTCACTCACTGATCGTCACCCGGACACGCCCCCCGCCCGTCACTCACTGATCGTCACCCGGCCCCGCCCCCCCGTCACTCACTGATCGTCACCGGCCCCCGCCCCCCGCCCGTCACTCACTGATCGTCACCCGGCCCCGCCCCCCGTCACTCACTGATCGTCACCCGGCCCCGCCCCCCGTCTCTCACTGATCGTCACCCGGCCCCGCCCCCGTCACTCACTGATCGTCACCCGGCCCCGCCCCCCGTCACTCACTGATCGTCACCCGGCCCACCCCCGTCACTCACTGATCGTCACCCGGCCCCGCCCCCCGTCACTCACTGATCGTCACCCGGCCCCGCCCCCCGTCACTCACTGATCGTCACCCGGCCCCGCCCCCCCGTCACTCATTGATCGTCACTCGGCCCCACCCCCCGCCCGTCACTCACTGATCGTCACCCGGCCCCGCCCCCCCGTCACTCACTGATCGTCACCCGGCCCCGCCCCCCGTCACTCACTGATCGTCACCCGGCCCCGCCCCCCCCGTCACTCACTGATCGTCACCCGGCCCCGCCCCCCCGTCACTCACTGATCGTCACCGGCCCCGCCCCCCCGTCACTCACTGATCGTCACCGGCCCCGCCCCCCCGTCACTCACTGATCTTCACCGGCCCCGCCCCCCGTCACTCACTGATCGTCACCGGCCCCGCCCCCCGTCAATCACTGATCGTCACCCGGCCCCGCCCCCCCGTCACTCACTGATCGTCACCCGGCCCCGCCCCCCCGTCACTCACTGATCGTCACCGGCCCCGCCCCCCCCGTCACTCACTGATCGTCACCCGGCCCCGCCCCCCGCCCGTCACTCACTGATCGTCACCCGGCCCCGCTCCCCCCGTCACTCACTGACCGTCACCCGGCCCCGCCCCCCCGTCACTCACTGATCGTCACCCGGCCCCGCCCCCCCGTCACTCACTGATCGTCACCCGGACACGCCCCCCCGTCACTCACTGATCGTCACCCGGCCCCGCCCCCCGTCACTCACTGATCGTCACCCGGCCCCGCCCCCCGTCACTCAATGATCGTCACCCGGCCCCGCCCCCCCGTCACTCACTGATCGTCACCCGGCCCCGCCCCACGTCACTCACTGATCGTCACCCGGACACGCCCCCCGCCCGTCACTCACTGATCGTCACCCGGCCCCGCCCCCCGCCCGTCACTCACTGATCGTCACCCGGCCCCGCCCCCCGCCCGTCACTCACTGATCGTCACCCGGACCCGCCCCCCCGTCACTCACTGATCGTCACACCGACACGCCCCCCGCCCGTCACTCACTGATCGTCACCCGGCCCCGCCCCCCGCCCGTCACTCACTGATCGTCACCCGGCCCCGCCCGTTACTCACTGATCGTCACCCGGACACGCCCCCCGCCCGTCACTCACTGATCGTCACCGGCCCCGCCCCCCGCCCATCACTCACTGATCGTCACCGGCCCCGCCCCCCCCGTCACTCACTGATCGTCACCCGGTCCCGCCCCCCCGTCACTCACTGATCGTCACCGGCCCCCCCGCCCGTCACTCACTGATCGTCACCCGGCCCCGCACCCCAACCGTCACTCACTGATCGTCACCCGGCCCCACCCCCCGCCCGTCACTCACTGATCGTCACCCGGACACGCCCCCCGCCCGTCACTCACTGATCGTCACCGGCCCCCCCGCCCGTCACTCACTGATCGTCACCCGGTCCCGCCCCCCCGTCACTCACTGATCGTCACCGGCCCCCCCGCCCGTCACTCACTGATCGTCACCCGGCCCCGCACCCCGCCCGTCACTCACTGATCGTCACCCGGCCCCACCCCCCGCCCGTCACTCACTGATCGTCACCCGGCCCTGCCCCCCGTCACTCACTGATCGTCACCTGGCCCCGCCCCCCGCCCGTCACTCACTGATCGTCACCCGGCCCCGCCCCCCGCCCGTCACTCACTGATCGTCACCGGCCCCGCCCCCCGTCATTCACTGATTGTCACCAGCCCCGCCCCCCATCACTCACAGATCGTCACCCGGCCCCGCCCCCCGCCCGTCACTCACTGATCGTCACCGGAACCGCCCCCCGTCACTCACAAATCGTCACCCGGCCCCCCCCCCCGTCACTCACTGATTGTCTCCCGGCCCCGCCGCCCCGTCACTCACTGATCGTCACCCGGCCCCGCCCCCCCGTCACTCACTGATCGTCACCCGGCCCCGCCCCCCCGTCACTCACTGATCGTCACCCGGCCCCGCCCCCCGTCACTCACTGATCATCACCCGGCCCCGCCCCCCCGTCACTCACTGATCGTCACCCGGCCCCGCCCCCCGTCACTCACTGATCATCACCCGGCCCCGCCCCCCGCCCGTCACTCACTGATCGTCACCCGGCCCCGCACCCCGTCACTCACTGATCGTCACCCGGCCCCGCCCCCCGTCACTCACTGATCGTCCCCCGGCCCCGCCCCCCCGTCACTCACTGATCGTCACCCGGCCCCGCCCCCAGTCACGCACTGATCGACACCCGGCCCCGCCCCCCGTCACTCACTGTTCGTCACCCGGCCCCTCCCCCGCCTGTCACTCACTGATCGTCAACCGGCCCCTCCCCCCGCCCGTCACTCACTGATCGTCACCCGGCCCCGCCCCCCGTCACTCACTGATCATCACCCGGCCCCGCCCCCCCGTCACTCACTGATTGTCACCCGGCCCCGCCCCCCGTCACTCACTGATCGTCACCGGCCCCGCCCCCCGCCCATCACTCACTGATCGTCACCCGGCCCCGCCCCCCGTCACTCACTGATCGTCACCCGGCCCCGCCCCCCCATCACTCACTGATCGTCACCCGGCCCCGCCCCCCGCCCGTCACTCACTGATCGTCACCCGGCCCCCCCGCCCGTCACTCACTGATCGTCACCCGGCCCCGCCCCCCGCCCGTCACTCACTGATCGTCACCCGGCCCTGCCCCCCGCCCGTCACTCACTGATCGTCACCCGGCCCCGCCCCCCGCCCGTCACTCACTGATCGTCACCCGGCCCCGCTCCCCCGTCACTCACTGATCGTCACCCGGCCCCGCCCCCCGCCCGTCACTCACTGATCGTCACCCGGCCCCGCCCCCCGCCCGTCACTCACTGATCGTCACCGGCCCCCCCGCCCGTCACTCACTGAGCGTCACCCAGCCCCGCCCCCCGCCCGTCACTCACTGATCGTCACTGGCCCCGCCCCCGTCACTCACTGATCGTCACCGGCCCCGCCCCCCATCACTCACAGATCGTCACCCGGCCCCGCCCCCCGTCACTCACTGATCGTCACCCGGCCCCGCCTCCCCGTCACTCACTGATCGTCAGCCGGCCCCGCCCCCCGTCTCTCACTGATCGTCACCCGGCCCCGCCCCCGTCACTCACTGATCGTCACCCGGCCCCGCCCCCCGTCACTCACTGATCGTCACCCGGCCCCGCCCCCCGTCACTCACTGATCGTCACCCGGCCCCGCCCCCCGTCACTCACTGATCGTCACCCGGCCCCGCCCCCCGTCACTCACTGATCGTCACCCGGCCCCGCCCCCCGTCACTCACTGATCATCACCCGGCCCCGCCCCCCGCCCGTCACTCACTGATCGTCACCCGGCCCCGCACCCCGTCACTCACTGATCGTCACCCGGCCCCGCCCCCCGTCACTCACTGATCGTCCCCCGGCCCCGCCCCCCCGTCACTCACTGATCGTCACCCGGCCCCGCCCCCAGTCACGCACTGATCGACACCCGGCCCCGCCCCCCGTCACTCACTGTTCGTCACCCGGCCCCTCCCCCGCCTGTCACTCACTGATCGTCAACCGGCCCCTCCCCCCGCCCGTCACTCACTGATCGTCACCCGGCCCCGCCCCCCGTCACTCACTGATCATCACCCGGCCCCGCCCCCCCCGTCACTCACTGATTGTCACCCGGCCCCGCCCCCCGTCACTCACTGATCGTCACCGGCCCCGCCCCCCGCCCATCACTCACTGATCGTCACCCGGCCCCGCCCCCCGTCACTCACTGATCGTCACCCGGCCCCGCCCCCCCATCACTCACTGATCGTCACCCGGCCCCGCCCCCCGCCCGTCACTCACTGATCGTCACCCGGCCCCCCCGCCCGTCACTCACTGATCGTCACCCGGCCCCGCCCCCCGCCCGTCACTCACTGATCGTCACCCGGCCCTGCCCCCCGCCCGTCACTCACTGATCGTCACCCGGCCCCGCCCCCCGCCCGTCACTCACTGATCGTCACCCGGCCCCGCTCCCCCGTCACTCACTGATCATCACCCAGCCCCGCCCCCCGCCCGTCACTCACTGATCGTCACCCGGCCCCGCTCCCCCGTCACTCACTGATCGTCACCCGGCCCCGCCCCCCGCCCGTCACTCACTGATCGTCACCCGGCCCCGCCCCCCGCCCGTCACTCACTGATCGTCACCGGCCCCCCCGCCCGTCACTCACTGAGCGTCACCCAGCCCCGCCCCCCGCCCGTCACTCACTGATCGTCACCGGCCCCGCCCCCCATCACTCACAGATCGTCACCCGGCCCCGCCCCCCGTCACTCACTGATCGTCACCCGGCCCCGCCCCCCCGTCACTCACTGATCGTCACCGGCCCCGCCCCCCATCACTCACAGATCGTCACCCGGCCCCGCCCCCCGTCACTCACTGATCGTCACCCGGCCCCGCCTCCCCCGTCACTCACTGATCGTCAGCCGGCCCCGCCCCCCGTCTCTCACTGATCGTCACCCGGCCCCGCCCCCGTCACTCACTGATCGTCACCCGGCCCGCCCCCCGTCACTCACTGATCGTCACCCGGCCCACCCCCGTCACTCACTGATCGTCACCCGGCCCCGCCCCCCGTCACTCACTGATCGTCACCCGGCCCCGCCCCCCGTCACTCACTGATCGTCACCCGGCCCCCGCCCCCCCCCCGTCACTCATTGATCGTCACTCGGCCCCACCCCCCGCCCGTCACTCACTGATACCGGCCCCGCCCCCCCCGTCACTCACTGATCGTCACCCGGCCCCGCCCCCCGTCACTCACTGATCGTCACCCGGCCCCGCCCCCCCGTCACTCACTGATCGTCACCCGGCCCCGCCCCCCCGTCACTCACTGATCGTCACCGGCCCCGCCCCCCCGTCACTCACTGATCGTCACCGGCCCCGCCCCCCCGTCACTCACTGATCGTCACCGGCCCCGCCCCCCGTCACTCACTGATCGTCACCGGCCCCGCCCCCCGTCAATCACTGATCGTCACCCGGCCCCGCCCCCCCGTCACTCACTGATCGTCACCCGGCCCCGCCCCCCCGTCACTCACTGATCGTCACCGGCCCCGCCCCCCCCGTCACTCACTGATCGTCACCCGGCCCCGCCCCCCGCCCGTCACTCACTGATCGTCACCCGGCCCCGCTCCCCCCGTCACTCACTGATCGTCACCCGGCCCCGCCCCCCCGTCACTCACTGATCGTCACCCGGCCCCGCCCCCCGTCACTCACTGATCGTCACCCGGACACGCCCCCCCGTCACTCACTGATCGTCACCCGGCCCCGCCCCCCGTCACTCACTGATCGTCACCCGGCCCCGCCCCCCGTCACTCAATGATCGTCACCCGGCCCCGCCCCCCCGTCACTCACTGATCGTCACCCGGCCCCGCCCCACGTCACTCACTGATCGTCACCCGGACACGCCCCCCGCCCGTCACTCACTGATCGTCACCCGGCCCCGCCCCCCGCCCGTCACTCACTGATCGTCACCCGGCCCCGCCCCCCGCCCGTCACTCACTGATCGTCACCCGGACCCGCCCCCCCGTCACTCACTGATCGTCACCCCGACACGCCCCCCGCCCGTCACTCACTGATCGTCACCCGGCCCCGCCCCCCGCCCGTCACTCACTGATCGTCACCCGGCCCCGCCCGTTACTCACTGATCGTCACCCGGACACGCCCCCCGCCCGTCACTCACTGATCGTCACCCGGCCCCGCCCCCCGTCACTCACTGATCGTCACCCGGCCCCGCCCCCCCGTCACTCACTGATCGTCACCCGGACACGCCCCCCCGTCACTCACTGATCGTCACCCGGCCCCGCCCCCCGTCACTCACTGATCGTCACCCGGCCCCGCCCCCCGTCACTCACTGATCGTCACCCGGACACGCCCCCCGCCCGTCACTCACTGATCGTCACCCGGCCCCGCCCCCCGTCACTCACTGATCGTCACCCGGCCCCGCCCCCCCGTCACTCACTGATCGTCACCCGGCCCCGCCCCCCGCCCGTCACTCACTGATCGTCACCCGGACACGCCCCCCGCCCGTCACTCACTGATCGTCACCCGGCCCCGCCCCCCCGTCACTCACTGATCGTCACCGGCCCCCGCCCCCCGCCCGTCACTCACTGATCGTCACCCGGCCCCGCCCCCCGTCACTCACTGATCGTCACCCGGCCCCGCCCCCCGTCTCTCACTGATCGTCACCCGGCCCCGCCCCCGTCACTCACTGATCGTCACCCGGCCCCGCCCCCCGTCACTCACTGATCGTCACCCGGCCCACCCCCGTCACTCACTGATCGTCACCCGGCCCCGCCCCCCGTCACTCACTGATCGTCACCCGGCCCCGCCCCCCGTCACTCACTGATCGTCACCCGGCCCCGCCCCCCCGTCACTCATTGATCGTCACTCGGCCCCACCCCCCGCCCGTCACTCACTGATCGTCACCCGGCCCCGCCCCCCCGTCACTCACTGATCGTCACCCGGCCCCGCCCCCCGTCACTCACTGATCGTCACCCGGCCCCGCCCCCCCGTCACTCACTGATCGTCACCCGGCCCCGCCCCCCCGTCACTCACTGATCGTCACCGGCCCCGCCCCCCCGTCACTCACTGATCGTCACCGGCCCCGCCCCCCCGTCACTCACTGATCTTCACCGGCCCCGCCCCCCGTCACTCACTGATCGTCACCGGCCCCGCCCCCCGTCAATCACTGATCGTCACCCGGCCCCGCCCCCCCGTCACTCACTGATCGTCACCCGGCCCCGCCCCCCCGTCACTCACTGATCGTCACCGGCCCCGCCCCCCCCGTCACTCACTGATCGTCACCCGGCCCCGCCCCCCGCCCGTCACTCACTGATCGTCACCCGGCCCCGCTCCCCCCGTCACTCACTGACCGTCACCCGGCCCCGCCCCCCCGTCACTCACTGATCGTCACCCGGCCCCGCCCCCCCGTCACTCACTGATCGTCACCCGGACACGCCCCCCCGTCACTCACTGATCGTCACCCGGCCCCGCCCCCCGTCACTCACTGATCGTCACCCGGCCCCGCCCCCCGTCACTCAATGATCGTCACCCGGCCCCGCCCCCCCGTCACTCACTGATCGTCACCCGGCCCCGCCCCACGTCACTCACTGATCGTCACCCGGACACGCCCCCCGCCCGTCACTCACTGATCGTCACCCGGCCCCGCCCCCCGCCCGTCACTCACTGATCGTCACCCGGCCCCGCCCCCCGCCCGTCACTCACTGATCGTCACCCGGACCCGCCCCCCCCGTCACTCACTGATCGTCACACCGACACGCCCCCCGCCCGTCACTCACTGATCGTCACCCGGCCCCGCCCCCCGCCCGTCACTCACTGATCGTCACCCGGCCCCGCCCGTTACTCACTGATCGTCACCCGGACACGCCCCCCGCCCGTCACTCACTGATCGTCACCCGGCCCCGCCCCCCGTCACTCACTGATCGTCACCCGGCCCCGCCCCCCCGTCACTCACTGATCGTCACCCGGACACGCCCCCCCGTCACTCACTGATCGTCACCCGGCCCCGCCCCCCGTCACTCACTGATCGTCACCCGGCCCCGCCCCCCGTCACTCACTGATCGTCACCCGGACACGCCCCCCGCCCGTCACTCACTGATCGTCACCCGGCCCCGCCCCCCGTCACTCACTGATCGTCACCCGGCCCCGCCCCCCCGTCACTCACTGATCGTCACCCGGCCCCGCCCCCCGCCCGTCACTCACTGATCGTCACCCGGACACGCCCCCCGCCCGTCACTCACTGATCGTCACCCGGCCCCGCCCCCCCGTCACTCACTGATCGTCACCGGCCCCCGCCCCCCGCCCGTCACTCACTGATCGTCACCCGGCCCCGCCCCCCGTCACTCACTGATCGTCACCCGGCCCCGCACCCCGTCACTCACTGATCGTCACCGGCCCCGCCCCCGGTCACTCACTGATCGTCAACCGGCCCCGCCCCCCGTCACTCACTGATCGTCAACCGGCCCCGCCCCCCGTCACTCACTGATCGTCACCCGGCCCCGCCCCCCGTCACTCACTGATCGTCACCCGGCCCCGCCCCCCCGTCACTCACTGATCGTCACCCGGCCCCGCCCCCCGCCCGTCACTCACTGATCGTCACCGGCCCCGCCCCCGCCGTCACTCACTGATCGTCACCGGCCCCGCCCCCCCCGTCACTCACTGATCGTCACCGGCCCCGCCCCCCCGTCATTCACTGATCGTCACCGGCCCCGCCCCCCCGTCACTCACTGATCGTCACCGGCCCCCCCCCCCCCGTCACTCACTGATCGTCACCGGCCCCGCCCCCCCCGTCACTCACTGATCGTCACCGGCCCCGCCCCCCCCGTCACTCACTGATCGTCACCGGCCCCGCCCCCCCGTCACTCACTAATCGTCACCTGCCCCGCCCCCCCCGTCACTCACTGATCGCCACCGGCCCCGCCCCCCCCCCGTCACTCACTGATCGTCACCGGCCCCGCCCCCCCCGTCACTCACTGATCGTCACCGGCCCCGCCCCCCGCCCGTCACTCACTGATCGTCACCGGCCCCGCCCCCGTCACTCACTGATCGTCACCGGCCCCGCCCCCCCCGTCACTCACTCATCGTCACCGGCCCCGCCCCCCCGTCACTCACTGATCGTCACCGGCCCCGCCCCCCCGTCACTCACTGATCGTCACCCGGCCCCGCCCCCCGTCACTCACTGATCGTCACCCGGACACGCCCCCGCCCGTCACTCACTGATCGTCACCCGGCCCCGCCCCCCGTCACTCACTGATCGTCACCGGCCCCGCCCCCGGTCACTCACTGATCGTCACCCGGCCCCGCCCCCCGTCACTCACTGATCGTCACTGGCCCCGCCCCCCGTCACTCACTGATCGTCACCCAGCCCCGCCCCCCGTCACTCACTGATCGTCACCCGGCCCCGCCCCCGGTCACTCACTGATCGTCACCCGGCCCCGCCCCCCGTCACTCACTGATCGTCACCGGCCCCGCCCCCGTCACTCACTGATCGTCACCCGGCCCCGCCCCCGGTCACTCACTGATCGTCACCCGGCCCCGCCCCGGTCACTCACTGATCGTCACCGGCCCCGCCCCCGGTCACTCACTGATCGTCACCCGGCCCCGCCCCCCGCCCGTCAATCACTGATCGTCACCCGGCCCCGCCCCCCGTCACTCACTGATCGTCACCCGGCCCCGCCCCCCGTCACTCACTGATCGTCACCCGGACACGCCCCCCGCCCGTCACTCACTGATTGTCTCCCGGCCCCGCCCCCCGTCACTCACTGATCGTCACCCGGCCCCGCCCCCCCGTCACTCACTGATCGTCACCCGGCCCCGCCCCCCGCCCGTCACTCACTGATCGTCACCCGGACACGCCCCCCGCCCGTCACTCACTGATCGTCACCCGGCCCCGCCCCCCCGTCACTCACTGATCGTCACCCGGCCCCGCCCCCCGCCCGTCACTCACTGATCGTCACCCGGACACGCCCCCCGCCCGTCACTCACTGATCGTCACCCGGACACGCCCCCCGCCCGTCACTCACTGATCGTCACCCGGCCCCGCCCCCCGTCACTCACTGATCGTCACCCGGCCCCGCCCCCGGTCACTCACTGATCGTCACCCGGCCCCCGCCCCCCGTCACTCACTGATCGTCACCGGCCCTGCCCCCGGTCACTCACTGATCGTCACCCGGCCCCGCCCCCCGTCACTCACTGATCGTCACTGGCCCCGCCCCCCGTCACTCACTGATCGTCACCCGGGCCCGCCCCCCGTCACTCACTGATCGTCACCCGGCCCCGCCCCCGGTCACTCACTGATCGTCACCCGGCCCCGCCCCCCCGTCACTCACTGATCGTCACCCGGCCCCGCCCCCCGTCACTCACTGATCGTCACCCGGCCCCGCCCCCGGTCACTCACTGATCGTCACCCGGCCCCGCCCCCCGCCCGTCACTCACTGATCGTCACCCGGACACGCCCCCCGCCCGTCACTCACTGATCGTCACCCGGACACGCCCCCGCCCGTCACTCACTGATCGTCACCCGGCCCCGCCCCCCGTCACTCACTGATCGTCACCCGGCCCCGCCCCCCGTCACTCACTGATCGTCACCCGGCCCCGCCCCCCGTCACTCACTGATCGTCACCCGGCCCCGCCCCCGGTCACTCACTGATCGTCACCGGCCCCGCCCCCGCCCGTCAATCACTGATCGTCACCCGGCCCCGCCCCCCGTCACTCACTCATCGTCACCCGGCCCCGCCCCCCGTCACTCACTGATCGTCACCCGGCCCCGCCCCCGGTCACTCACTGATCGTCACCCGGCCCCGCCCCCGCCCGTCACTCACTGATCGTCACCCGGCCCAGCCCCCCCCGTCACTCACTGATCGTCACCCGGCCCCGCCCCCCATCACTCACTGATTCGTCACCCGGCCCCGCCCCCGGTCACTCACTGATCGTCACCCGGCCCCGCCCCCCGTCACTCACTGATCGTCACCCGGCCCCGCCCCCGGTCACTCACTGATCGTCACCCGGCCCCGCCCCCCGTCACTCACTGATCGTCACCGGCCCCGCCCCCCGTCACTCACTGATCGTCACCCGGCCCCGCCCCCCGGTCACTCACTGATCGTCACCCGGCCCCGCCCCCCGTCACTCACTGATCGTCACCGGCCCCGCCCCCCGTCACTCACTGATCGTCACCCGGACACGCCTCCCGCCCGTCACTCACTGATCGTCACCCGGCCCCGCCCCCGGTCACTCACTGATCGTCACCCGGCCCCGCCCCCCGTCACTCACTGATCGTCACTGGCCCCGCCCCCCGTCACTCACTGATCGTCACCCGGCCCCGCCCCCCGTCACTCACTGATCGTCACCCGGCCCCGCCCCGGTCACTCACTGATCGTCACCCGGCCCCGCCCCCCGTCACTCACTGATCGTCACCGGCCCCGCCCCCCGTCACTCACTGATCGTCACCCGGCCCCGCCCCCGGTCACTCACTGATCGTCACCCGGCCCCGCCCCCCGCCCGTCACTCACTGATCGTCACCCGGACACGCCCCCCGCCCGTAACTGATCGTCACCCGGACACGCCCCCCGCCCGTCACTCACTGATCGTCACCCGGCCCCGCCCCCCGTCACTCACTGATCGTCACCCGGCCCCGCCCCCCGTCACTCACTGATCGTCACCCGGCCCCGCCCCCCGTCACTCACTGATCGTCACCCGGCCCCGCCCCCGGTCACTCACTGATCGTCACCCGGCCCCGCCCCCCGCCCGTCAATCACTGATCGTCACCCGGCCCCGCCCCCCGTCACTCACTCATCGTCACCCGGCCCCGCCCCCCGTCACTCACTGATCGTCACCCGGCCCCGCCCCCGGTCACTCACTGATCGTCACCCGGCCCCGCCCCCCGCCCGTCACTCACTGATCGTCACCCGGCCCAGCCCCCCCCGTCACTCACTGATCGTCACCGCCCCGCCCCCCATCACTCACTGATTGTCACCGGCCCCGCCCCCGGTCACTCACTGATCGTCACCCGGCCCCGCCCCCCGTCACTCACTGATCGTCACCCGGCCCCGCCCCCGGTCACTCACTGATCGTCACCCGGCCCCGCCCCCCGTCACTCACTGATCGTCACCGGCCCCGCCCCCCGTCACTCACTGATCGTCACCCGGCCCCGCCCCCGTCACTCACTGATCGTCACCCGGCCCCGCCCCCCGTCACTCACTGATCGTCACCCGGCCCCGCCCCCCCGTCACTCACTGATCGTCACCCGGACACGCCTCCCGCCCGTCACTCACTGATCGTCACCCGGCCCCGCCCCCCGTCACTCACTGATCGTCACCCGGCCCCGCCCCCCGTCACTCACTGATCGTCACCCGGCCCCGCCCCCGGTCACTCACTGATCGTCACCCGGCCCGCCCCCCGCCCGTCACTCACTGATCGTCACCCGGCCCCGCCCCCCGTCACTCACTGATCGTCACCCGGCCCCGCCCCCCGTCACTCACTGATCGTCACCCGGCCCCGCCCCCCCGTCACTCACTGATCGTCACCCGGCCCCGCCCCCCCGTCACTCACTGATCGTCACCCGGCCCCGCCCCCCCCCCGTCACTCACTGATCGTCACCCGGCCCCGCCCCCGTCACTCACTGATCGTCACCGGCCCCGCCCCCTGTCACTCACTGATCGTCACCCGGCCCCGCCCCCCGCCCGTCATTCACTGATCGTCACCCGGCCCCGCCCCCCGTCACTCACTGATAGTCACCCGGCCCCGCCCCCCCGTCACTCACTGATCGTCACCGGCCCCGCCCCCCGTCACTCACTGATCGTCACCCGGCCCCGCCCCCGCCCGTCACTCACTGATCGTCACCCGGCCCCGCCCCCCGTCACTCACTGATCGTCACCCGGCCCCGCCCCCCGTCACTCACTGATCGTCACCCGGCCCCGCCCCCGGTCACTCACTGATCGTCACCCGGCCCCGCCCCCGCCCGTCAATCACTGATCGTCACCCGGCCCCGCCCCCCGTCACTCACTCATCGTCACCCGGCCCCGCCCCCCGTCACTCACTGATCGTCACCCGGCCCCGCCCCCGGTCACTCACTGATCGTCACCCGGCCCCGCCCCCCGTCACTCACTGATCGTCACTGGCCCCGCCCCCCGTCACTCACTGATCGTCACCCGGCCCCGCCCCCATCACTCACTGATCGTCACCCGGCCCCGCCCCCGGTCACTCACTGATCGTCACCCGGCCCCGCCCCCCGCCCGTCACTCACTGATCGTCACCCGACCCCGCCCCCCCGTCACTCACTGATCGTCACCGGCCCCGCCCCCCGTCACTCACTGATCGTCACCCGGACACGCCCCCCGCCCGTCACTCACTGATCGTCACCCGGCCCCGCCCCCCGTCACTCACTGATCGTCACCCGGCCCCGCCCCCCGTCACTCACTGATCGTCACCCGGCCCCGCCCCCGGTCACTCACTGATCGTCACCCGGCCCCGCCCCCCGCCCGTCACTCACTGATCGTCACCCGGCCCCGCCCCCCGTCACTCACTGATCGTCACCGACACGCCCCCCGTCACTCACTGATCGTCACCCGGCCCCGCCCCCCCGTCACTCACTGATCGTCACCCGGCCCCGCCCCCCCCGTCACTCACTGATCCTCACCCGGCCCCGCCCCCCCCGTCACTCACTGATCGTCACCCGGCCCCGCCCCCCCGTCACTCACCGATCGTCACCGGCCCCGCCCCCCATCACTCACTGATCGTCACCCGGCCCCGCCCCCCGCCCGTCACTCACTGATCGTCACCCGGCCCCGCCCCCCGTCACTCACTGATCGTCACCCGGCCCCGCCCCCCCGTCACTCACTGATCGTCACCGGCCCCGCCCCCCGTCACTCACTGATCGTCACCCGGCCCCGCCCCCCGCCCGTCACTCACTGATCGTCACCCGGCCCCGCCCCCCGCCCGTCACTCACTGATCGTCACCCGGCCCCGCCCCCCGCCCGTCACTCACTGATCGTCACCCGGCCCCGCCCCCCGTCACTCACTGATCGTCACCGGCCCCGCCCCCGCCCGTCACTCACTGATCGTCACCCGGCCCCGCCCCCCGCCGTCACTCACTGATCGTCACCCGGCCCCGCCCCCCGTCACTCACTGATCGTCACCCGGCCCGCCCCCCGTCACTCACTGATCGTCACCGGCCCCGCCCCCCGTCACTCACTGATTGTCACCCGGCCCCGCCCCCCGCCCGTCACTCACTGATCGTCACCCGGCCCCGCCCCCCGCCCGTCACTCACTGATCGTCACCCGGCCCCGCCCCCCGTCACTCACTGATCGTCACCCGGCCCCGCCCCCCGCCCGTCACTCACTGATCGTCACCCGGCCCCGCCCCCCGCCCGTCACTCACTGATCGTCACCCGGCCCCGCCCCCCGTCACTCACTGATCGTCACCCGGCCCCGCCCCCCGTCACTCACTGATCGTCACCCGGCCCCGCCCCCCGCCCGTCACTCACTGATCGTCACCGGCCCCTACCCCCCGTCACTCACTGATCATCACCGGCCCCGCCCCCCCGTCACTCACTGATCGTCACCGGCCCCGCCCCCCCGTCACTCACTGATCGTCACCGGCCCCGCCCCCCGTCACTCACAGATCGTCACCGGCCCCGCCCCCCCCGTCACTCACTGATCGTCACCGACCCCGCCCCCCGTCACTCACTGATCGTCACCGGCCCCGCCCCCGTCACTCACTGATCGTCACCGGCCCCGCCCCCCGTCACTCACTGATCGTCACCGGCCCCGCCCCCCGTCACTCATTGATCGTCACCGGCCCCGCCCCCCCCGTCACTCACTGATCGTCACCCGGCCCCGCCCCCCGCCCGTCACTCACTGATCGTCACCCGGCCCCGCCCCCCCCGTCACTCACTGATCGTCACCCGGCCCCGCCCCCCGTCACTCACTGATCGTCACCCGGCCCCGCCCCCCGTCACTCACTGATCGTCACCCGGCCCCGCCCCCCCGTCACTCACTGATCGTCACCCGGACACGCCCCACGCCCGTCACTCACTGATCGTCACCCGGCCCCGCCCCCCGTCACTCACTGATCGTCACCCGGCCCCGCCCCCCCCGTCACTCACTGATCGTCACCCGGCCCCGCCCCCGCCCGTCACTCACTGATCGTCACCCGGACACGCCCCCCGCCCGTCACTCACTGATCGTCACCCGGACAAGCCCCCCGCCCGTCACTCACTGATCGTCACCCGGCCCCGCCCCACGTCACTCACTGATCGTCACCCGGCCCCGCCCCCGGTCACTCACTGATCGTCACCCGGCCCCGCCCCCCGTCACTCACTGATCGTCACCGGCCCCGCCCCCGGTCACTCACTGATCGTCACCCGGCCCCGCCCCCCGTCACTCACTGATCGTCACCCGGCCCCGCCCCCGGTCACTCACTGATCGTCACCCGGCCCCGCCCCCCGTCACTCACTGAACGTCACCGGCCCCGCCCCCCGTCACTCACTGATCGTCACCCGGCCCCGCCCCCGGTCACTCACTGATCGTCACCCGGCCCCGCCCCCCGTCAATCACTGATCGTCACCGGCCCCGCCCCCCACCCGTCACTCACTGATCGTCACCGGCCCCGCCCCCCCGTCACTCACTGATCGTCACCGGCCCCGCCCCCCCCGTCACTCACTGATCGTCACCGGCCCCGCCCCCCCGTCACTCACTGATCGTCACCGACCCCGCCCCCGTCACTCACTGATCGTCACCGGCCCCGCCCCCGTCACTCACTGATCGTCACCGGCCCCGCCCCCCGTCACTCACTGATCGTCACCGGCCCCGCCCCCCATCACTCACTGATCGTCACCGGCCCCGCCCCCCCCGTCACTCACTGATCGTCACCCGGCCCCGCCCCCCGCCCGTCACTCACTGATCGTCACCCGGCCCCGCCCCCCCCCGTCACTCACTGATCGTCACCCGGCCCCGCCCCCCCGTCACTCACTGATCGTCACCCGGCCCCGCCCCCCCGTCACTCACTGATCGTCACCCGGACACGCCCCCCGTCACTCACTGATCGTCACCCGGCCCCGCCCCCCGTCACTCACTGATCGTCACCCGGCCCCGCCCCCCGTCACTCACTGATCGTCACCCGGACACGCCCCCCGCCCGTCACTCACTGATCGTCACCCGGCCCCGCCCCCCGTCACTCACTGATCGTCACCCGGCCCCGCCCCCCCGTCACTCACCGATCGTCACCGGCCCCGCCCCCCATCACTCACTGATCGTCACCCGGCCCCGCCCCCCGCCCGTCACTCACTGATCGTCACCCGGCCCGCCCCCCGTCACTCACTGATCGTCACCCGCCCCGCCCCCCCGTCACTCACTGATCGTCACCGGCCCCGCCCCCCGTCACTCACTGATCGTCACCCGGCCCCGCCCCCCGCCCGTCACTCACTGATCGTCACCCGGCCCCGCCCCCCGCCCGTCACTCACTGATCGTCACCCGGCCCCGCCCCCCGCCCGTCACTCACTGATCGTCACCCGGCCCCGCCCCCCGTCACTCACTGATCGTCACCGGCCCCGCCCCCCGCCCGTCACTCACTGATCGTCACCCGGCCCCGCCCCCCGCCCGTCACTCACTGATCGTCACCCGGCCCCGCCCCCCGTCACTCACTGATCGTCACCCGGCCCCGCCCCCCCGTCACTCACTGATCGTCACCGGCCCCGCCCCCCGTCACTCACTGATTGTCACCCGGCCCCGCCCCCCCGCCCGTCACTCACTGATCGTCACCCGGCCCCGCCCCCCGCCCGTCACTCACTGATCGTCACCCGGCCCCGCCCCCCGTCACTCACTGATCGTCACCGGCCCCGCCCCCCGCCCGTCACTCACTGATCGTCACCCGGCCCCGCCCCCCGCCCGTCACTCACTGATCGTCACCCGGCCCCGCCCCCCGTCACTCACTGATCGTCACCCGGCCCCGCCCCCCGTCACTCACTGATCGTCACCCGGCCCCGCCCCCCGCCCGTCACTCACTGATCGTCACCCGGCCCCTACCCCCCGTCACTCACTGATCATCACCGGCCCCGCCCCCCCGTCACTCACTGATCGTCACCGGCCCCGCCCCCCCGTCACTCACTGATCGTCACCGGCCCGCCCCCCCGTCACTCACAGATCGTCACCGGCCCCGCCCCCCCCGTCACTCACTGATCGTCACCGACCCCGCCCCCCGTCACTCACTGATCGTCACCGGCCCCGCCCCCGTCACTCACTGATCGTCACCGGCCCCGCCCCCCGTCACTCACTGATCGTCACCGGCCCCGCCCCCCGTCACTCATTGATCGTCACCGGCCCCGCCCCCCCCGTCACTCACTGATCGTCACCCGGCCCCGCCCCCCGCCCGTCACTCACTGATCGTCACCCGGCCCCGCCCCCCCCGTCACTCACTGATCGTCACCCGGCCCCGCCCCCCCGTCACTCACTGATCGTCACCCGGCCCCGCCCCCCGTCACTCACTGATCGTCACCCGGCCCCGCCCCCCGTCACTCACTGATCGTCACCCGGACACGCCCCACGCCCGTCACTCACTGATCGTCACCCGGCCCCGCCCCCCGTCACTCACTGATCGTCACCCGGCCCCGCCCCCCCGTCACTCACTGATCGTCACCCGGCCCCGCCCCCCGCCCGTCACTCACTGATCGTCACCCGGACACGCCCCCCGCCCGTCACTCACTGATCGTCACCCGGACAAGCCCCCCGCCCGTCACTCACTGATCGTCACCCGGCCCCGCCCCACGTCACTCACTGATCGTCACCCGGCCCCGCCCCCGGTCACTCACTGATCGTCACCCGGCCCCGCCCCCCGTCACTCACTGATCGTCACCGGCCCCGCCCCCGGTCACTCACTGATCGTCACCCGGCCCCGCCCCCCGTCACTCACTGATCGTCACCCGGCCCCGCCCCCGGTCACTCACTGATCGTCACCCGGCCCCGCCCCCCGTCACTCACTGATCGTCACCGGCCCCGCCCCCCGTCACTCACTGATCGTCACCCGGCCCCGCCCCCGGTCACTCACTGATCGTCACCCGGCCCCGCCCCCCGTCAATCACTGATCGTCACCGGCCCCGCCCCCCACCCGTCACTCACTGATCGTCACCGGCCCCGCCCCCCCGTCACTCACTGATCGTCACCGGCCCCGCCCCCCCCGTCACTCACTGATCGTCACCGGCCCCGCCCCCCCCGTCACTCACTGATCGTCACCGACCCCGCCCCCGTCACTCACTGATCGTCACCGGCCCCGCCCCCGTCACTCACTGATCGTCACCGGCCCCGCCCCCCGTCACTCACTGATCGTCACCGGCCCCGCCCCCCCATCACTCACTGATCGTCACCGGCCCCGCCCCCCCCGTCACTCACTGATCGTCACCCGGCCCCGCCCCCCGCCCGTCACTCACTGATCGTCACCCGGCCCCGCCCCCCCCCGTCACTCACTGATCGTCACCCGGCCCCGCCCCCCCGTCACTCACTGATCGTCACCCGGCCCCGCCCCCCCGTCACTCACTGATCGTCACCCGGACACGCCCCCCCGTCACTCACTGATCGTCACCCGGCCCCGCCCCCCGTCACTCACTGATCGTCACCCGGCCCCGCCCCCCGTCACTCACTGATCGTCACCCGGACACGCCCCCCGCCCGTCACTCACTGATCGTCACCCGGCCCCGCCCCCCGTCACTCACTGATCGTCACCCGGCCCCGCCCCCCCGTCACTCACTGATCGTCACCCGGCCCCGCCCCCGCCCGTCACTCACTGATCGTCACCCGGACACGCCCCCCGCCCGTCACTCACTGATCGTCACCCGGCCCGCCCCCCCGTCACTCACTGATCGTCACCCGGCCCCGCCCCCCCGTCACTCACTGATCGTCACCCGGCCCCGCCCCCCGTCCGTCACTCACTGATCGTCACCCGGCCCCGCCCCCCGCCCGTCACTCACTGATCGTCACCCGGACACGCCCCCCGCCCGTCACTCACTGATCGTCACCCGGCCCCGCCCCCCGTCACTCACTGATCGTCACCCGGCCCCGCCCCCGGTCACTCACTGATCGTCACCCGGCCCCGCCCCCCGTCACTCACTGATCGTCACCGGCCCCGCCCCCGGTCACTCACTGATCGTCACCCGGCCCCGCCCCCCGTCACTCACTGATCGTCACCCGGCCCCGCCCCCCCGTCACTCACTGATCGTCACCCGGCCCCGCCCCCCGCCCGTCACTCACTGATCGTCACCCGGACACGCCCCCCGCCCGTCACTCACTGATCGTCACCCGGACACGCCCCCCGCCCGTCACTCACTGATCGTCACCCGGCCCCGCCCCCCGCCCGTCACTCACTGATCCTCACCCGGCCCCGCCCCCCCCGTCACTCACTGATCGTCACCCGGCCCCGCCCCCCGTCACTCACTGATCGTCACCCGGCCCCGCCCCCCGTCACTCACTGATCGTCACCCGGCCCCGCCCCCGGTCACTCACTGATCGTCACCCGGCCCCGCCCCCCGTCACTCACTGATCGTCACCGGCCCCGCCCCCCGTCACTCACTGATCGTCACCCCCCCGCCCCCGGTCACTCACTGATCGTCACCCGGCCCCGCCCCCCGGTCACTCACTGATCGTCACCGGCCCCGCCCCCGGTCACTCACTGATCGTCACCCGGCCCCGCCCCCCGCCCGTCAATCACTGATCGTCACCCGGCCCCGCCCCCCGTCACTCACTGATCGTCACCCGGACACGCCCCCCGCCCGTCACTCACTGATCGTCACCCGGCCCCGCCCCCCGTCACTCACTGATCGTCACCCGGCCCCGCCCCCCCGTCACTCACTGATCGTCACCCGGCCCCGCCCCCCGCCCGTCACTCACTGATCGTCACCCTGACACGCCCCCCGCCCGTCACTCACTGATCGTCACCCGGCCCCGCCCCCCCGTCACTCACTGATCGTCACCCGGCCCCGCCCCCCGCCCGTCACTCACTGATCGTCACCCGGACACGCCCCCCGCCCGTCACTCACTGATCGTCACCCGGACACGCCCCCCGCCCGTCACTCACTGATCGTCACCCGGGCCCCGCCCCCGCCCGTCACTCACTGATCCTCACCCGGCCCCGCCCCCCCCCGTCACTCACTGATCGTCACCCGGCCCCGCCCCCCCGTCACTCACTGATCGTCACCGGCCCCGCCCCCCATCACTCACTGATCGTCACCCGGCCCCGCCCCCCGCCCGTCACTCACTGACGTCACCCGCCCCGCCCCCGTCACTCACTGATCGTCACCCGGCCCCGCCCCCCCGTCACTCACTGATCGTCACCGGCCCCGCCCCCCGTCACTCACTGATCGTCACCCGGCCCCGCCCCCGCCGCCCGTCACTCACTGATCGTCACCCCGGCCCCGCCCCCCGCCCCGTCACTCACTGATACACCCGGCCCCGCCCCCGCCCGTCACTCACTGATCGTCACCCGGCCCCGCCCCCGTCACTCACTGATCGTCACCCGGCCCCGCCCCCCGCCCGTCACTCACTGATCGTCACCCGGCCCCGCCCCCCGTCACTCACTGATCGTCACCCGGCCCCGCCCCCCGTCACTCACTGATCGTCACCCGGCCCCGCCCCCACGTCACTCACTGATCGTCACCCGGCCCCGCCCCCCCCGTCACTCACTGATCGTCACCCGGCCCCGCCCCCCGCCCGTCACTCACTGATCGTCACCCGGCCCCGCCCCCCGTCACTCACTGATCGTCACCGGCCCCGCCCCCGCCCGTCACTCACTGATCGTCACCCGGCCCCGCCCCCCGCCCGTCACTCACTGATCGTCACCCGGCCCCGCCCCCCCGTCACTCACTGATCGTCACCCGGCCCCGCCCCCCGCCCGTCACTCACTGATCGTCACCCGGCCCCGCCCCCCGCCGTCACTCACTGATCGTCACCCGGCCCCGCCCCCCCGTCACTCACTGATCGTCACCGGCCCCGCCCCCCCGTCACTCACTGATCGTCACCCGGCCCCGCCCCCCCGTCACTCACTGATCGTCACCCGGCCCCGCCCCCCCCGTCACTCACAGATCGTCACCCGGCCCCGCCCCCCCCGTCACTCACTGATCGTCACCGACCCCGCCCCCCGTCACTCACTGATCGTCACCGGCCCCGCCCCCGGTCACTCACTGATCGTCACCGGCCCCGCCCCCCGTCACTCACTGATCGTCACCGGCCCCGCCCCCCCGTCACTCACTGATCGTCACCGGCCCCGCCCCCCCGTCACTCACTGATCGTCACCCGGCCCGCCCGCCCCCCGTCACTCACTGATCGTCACCCGGACACGCCCCCCGCCCGTCACTCACTGATCGTCACCCGGCCCCGCCCCCCGTCACTCACTGATCGTCACCCGGCCCCGCCCCCCCGTCACTCACTGATCGTCACCCGGCCCCGCCCCCCGCCCGTCACTCACTGATCGTCACCCTGCCACGCCCCCGCCCGTCACTCACTGATCGTCACCCGGCCCCGCCCCCCCGTCACTCACTGATCGTCACCCGGCCCCGCCCCCCGCCCGTCACTCACTGATCGTCACCCGGACACGCCCCCCGCCCGTCACTCACTGATCGTCACCCGGACCCGCCCCCGCCGTCACTCACTGATCGTCACCCGGCCCCGCCCCCGCCCGTCACTCACTGATCGTCACCCGGCCCCGCCCCCCCCCGTCACTCACTGATCGTCACCCGGCCCCGCCCCCCCGTCACTCACTGATCGTCACCGGCCCCGCCCCCCATCACTCACTGATCGTCACCCGGCCCCGCCCCCGCCCGTCACTCACTGATCGTCACCCGGCCCCGCCCCCCCCGTCACTCACTGATCGTCACCCGGCCCCGCCCCCCCGTCACTCACTGATCGTCACCCGGCCCCGCCCCCCCGTCACTCACTGATCGTCACCCGGCCCCGCCCCCCGCCCGTCACTCACTGATCGTCACCCGGCCCCGCCCCCCGCCCGTCACTCACTGATCGTCACCCGGCCCCGCCCCCGCCCGTCACTCACTGATCGTCACCCGGCCCCGCCCCCGTCACTCACTGATCGTCACCCGGCCCCGCCCCCCGCCCGTCACTCACTGATCGTCACCCGGCCCCGCCCCCCGTCACTCACTGATCGTCACCGGCCCCGCCCCCCCGTCACTCACTGATCGTCACCGGCCCCGCCCCCCGTCACTCACTGATCGTCACCCGGCCCCGCCCCCGCCCGTCACTCACTGATCGTCACCCGGCCCCGCCCCCCGCCCGTCACTCACTGATCGTCACCCGGCCCCGCCCCCCGTCACTCACTGATCGTCACCGGCCCCGCCCCCCGCCCGTCACTCACTGATCGTCACCCGGCCCGCCCCCCGCCCGTCACTCACTGATCGTCACCCGGCCCCGCCCCCCCGTCACTCACTGATCGTCACCGGCCCCGCCCCCCGCCCGTCACTCACTGATCGTCACCCGGCCCCGCCCCCGCCCGTCACTCACTGATCGTCACCCGGCCCCGCCCCCCCGTCACTCACTGATCGTCACCGGCCCCGCCCCCCCCGTCACTCACTGATCGTCACCGGCCCCGCCCCCCCGTCACTCACTGATCGTCACCGGCCCCGCCCCCCCCGTCACTCACTGATCGTCACCGGCCCCGCCCCCCCGTCACTCACTGATCGTCACCGACCCCGCCCCCCGTCACTCACTGATCGTCACCGGCCCCGCCCCGGTCACTCACTGATCGTCACCGGCCCCGCCCCCCGTCACTCACTGATCGTCACCGGCCCCGCCCCCCGTCACTCATGATCGTCACCGGCCCCGCCCCCCCCGTCACTCACTGATCGTCACCCGGCCCCGCCCCCCGCCCGTCACTCACTGATCGTCACCCGGCCCCGCCCCCCCCCCGTCACTCACTGATCGTCACCCGGCCCCGACCCCCCCGTCACTCACTGATCGTCACCCGGCCCCGCCCCCCCGTCACTCACTGATCGTCACCCGGCCCCGCCCCCCCCGTCACTCACTGATCGTCACCCGGACACGCCCCACGCCCGTCACTCACTGATCGTCACCCGGCCCCGCCCCCCGTCACTCACTGATCGTCACCCGGCCCCGCCCCCCCGTCACTCACTGATCGTCACCCGGCCCCGCCCCCCGCCCGTCACTCACTGATCGTCACCCGGACACGCCCCCCGCCCGTCACTCACTGATCGTCACCCGGACAAGCCCCCCGCCCGTCACTCACTGATCGTCACCCGGCCCCGCCCCACGTCACTCACTGATCGTCACCCGGCCCCGCCCCCGGTCACTCACTGATCGTCACCCGGCCCCGCCCCCCGTCACTCACTGATCGTCACCCGGCCCCGCCCCCGGTCACTCACTGATCGTCACCCGGCCCCGCCCCCCGTCACTCACTGATCGTCACCCGGCCCCGCCCCCCGGTCACTCACAGATCGTCACCCGGCCCCGCCCCCCGTCACTCACTGATCGTCACCCGGCCCCGCCCCCCGTCACTCACTGATCGTCACCCGGCCCCGCCCCCCGGTCACTCACTGATCGTCACCCGGCCCCGCCCCCCGTCAATCACTGATCGTCACCGGCCCCGCCCCCCCCGTCACTCACTGATCGTCACCGGCCCCGCCCCCCCGTCACTCACTGATCGTCACCCGGCCCCGCCCCCCCGTCACTCACTGATCGTCACCGGCCCCGCCCCCCGTCACTCACTGATCGTCACCGACCCCGCCCCCCGTCACTCACTGATCGTCACCGCCGCCCCGCCCCCGTCACTCACTGATCGTCACCGGCCCCGCCCCCCGTCACTCACTGATCGTCACCCGGCCCCGCCCCCCATCACTCACTGATCGTCACCGGCCCCGCCCCCCCCGTCACTCACTGATCGTCACCCGGCCCCGCCCCCCGCCCGTCACTCACTGATCGTCACCCGGCCCCGCCCCCCCCCGTCACTCACTGATCGTCACCCGGCCCCGCCCCCCCGTCACTCACTGATCGTCACCCGGCCCCGCCCCCCCCGTCACTCACTGATCGTCACCCGGACACGCCCCCCCCCGTCACTCACTGATCGTCACCCGGCCCCGCCCCCCCGTCACTCACTGATCGTCACCCGGCCCCGCCCCCCGTCACTCACTGATCGTCACCCGGACACGCCCCCCGCCCGTCACTCACTGATCGTCACCCGGCCCCGCCCCCCCGTCACTCACTGATCGTCACCCGGCCCCGCCCCCCCGTCACTCACTGATCGTCACCCGGCCCCGCCCCCCGCCCGTCACTCACTGATCGTCACCCGGACACGCCCCCCGCCCGTCACTCACTGATCGTCACCCGGCCCCGCCCCCCCGTCACTCACTGATCGTCACCCGGCCCCGCCCCCCCGTCACTCACTGATCGTCACCCGGCCCCGCCCCCCGTCCGTCACTCACTGATCGTCACCCGGCCCCGCCCCCCGCCCGTCACTCACTGATCGTCACCCGGACACGCCCCCGCCCGTCACTCACTGATCGTCACCCGGCCCCGCCCCCCGTCACTCACTGATCGTCACCCGGCCCCGCCCCCGGTCACTCACTGATCGTCACCCGGCCCCGCCCCCCGTCACTCACTGATCGTCACCGGCCCACGCCCCCGTCACTCACTGATCGTCACCCGGCCCCGCCCCCCCGTCACTCACTGATCGTCACCCGGCCCCGCCCCCCGGTCACTCACTGATCGTCACCCGGCCCCGCCCCCCGTCACTCACTGATCGTCACCGGCCCCGCCCCTCGTCACTCACTGATCGTCACCCGGCCCCGCCCCCGGTCACTCACTGATCGTCACCCGGCCCCGCCCCCGGTCACTCACTGATCGTCACCGGCCCCGCCCCCGGTCACTCACTGATCGTCACCCGGCCCCGCCCCCGCCCGTCACTCACTGATCGTCACCCGGCCCCGCCCCCCGTCACTCACTGATCGTCACCCGGACACGCCCCCGCCCGTCACTCACTGATCGTCACCCGGCCCCGCCCCCCGTCACTCACTGATCGTCACCCGGCCCCGCCCCCCCGTCACTCACTGATCGTCACCCGGCCCCGCCCCCCGCCCGTCACTCACTGATCGTCACCCGGACACGCCCCCGCCCGTCACTCACTGATCGTCACCCGGCCCCGCCCCCCCGTCACTCACTGATCGTCACCCGGCCCCGCCCCCGCCGTCACTCACTGATCGTCACCCGGCCCCGCCCCCCGCCCGTCACTCACTGATCGTCACCCGGACACGCCCCCCGCCCGTCACTCACTGATCGTCACCCGGCCCCGCCCCCCGTCACTCACTGATCGTCACCCGGCCCCGCCCCCCGTCACTCACTGATCGTCACTGGCCCCGCCCCCGTCACTCACTGATCGTCACCCGGCCCCGCCCCCCGTCACTCACTGATCGTCACCCGGCCCCGCCCCCGGTCACTCACTGATCGTCACCCGGCCCGCCCCCCGTCACTCACTGATCGTCACCGGCCCCGCCCCCCGTCACTCACTGATCGTCACCCGGCCCCGCCCCCCCGTCACTCACTGATCGTCACCCGGCCCCGCCCCCGGTCACTCACTGATCGTCACCCGGCCCCGCCCCCTGTCACTCACTGATCGTCACCGGCCCCGCCCCCCGGTCACTCACTGATCGTCACCCGGACCCGCCCCCCGTCACTCACTGATCGTCACCTGGCCCCGCCCCCCGTCACTCACTGATCGTCACCCGGCCCCGCCCCCCGTCACTCACTGATCGTCACCCGGCCCCGCCCCCGGTCACTCACTGATCGTCACCCGGCCCCGCCCCCCGTCACTCACTGATCGTCACCGGCCCCGCCCCCCCGTCACTCACTGATCGTCACCCGGCCCCGCCCCCCCCGTCACTCACTGATCGTCACCCGGCCCCGCCCCCCGTCACTCACTGATCGTCACCGGCCCCGCCCCCCGTCACTCACTGATCGTCACCCGGCCCCGCCCCCCGCCCGTCAATCACTGATCGTCACCCGGCCCCGCCCCCCGTCACTCACTGATCGTCACCCCGGCCCCGCCCCCCCGTCACTCTCTGATCGTCACCCGGACACGCCCCCGCCCGTCACTCACTGATTGTCTCCCGGCCCCGCCCCCCGTCACTCACTGATCGTCACCCGGCCCCGCCCCCCCGTCACTCACTGATCGTCACCCGGCCCCGCCCCCCGCCCGTCACTCACTGATCGTCACCCGGACACGCCCCCGCCCGTCACTCACTGATCGTCACCCGA
>NW_027138708.1:0-2500 GCF_035084215.1 Heptranchias perlo
TGACCGAGAGAGAGACCGAGACCGAGACCGAGAGAGAGAGAGAGAGTGAGAGAGAGAGAGAGAAAGGAAGAGCGAGGGAAAGCGAGATTGATTGAGAGAGACCGAGGGAGAGAGAACGAGGGAGAGCGAGAGAGAACGAGGGAGAGCGAGAGAGAGCGAGGGAGAGCTGAGACCCCGAGCGAGAGCGAGAGAGAGAGAGAGCGCGACCGAGAGACAGAGAGAGAGAGAGAGAGAGAGAGAGAGAGAAAGAGACAGACCGAGAGAGAGAGCGAGCGAGAGCGAGCGAGACCGAGAGAGCGTGCGAGGGAGCGAGACCGAGAGAGCGAGACCGAGCGAGACCGAGCGCGAGACGAGAGAGCGAGAGACCGAGAGAGCGAGAGACCGAGAGAGCGAGAGGACCGAGAGAGGGAGACCGAGAGAGGGAGATCGAGGAGCGAGACCGAGGCGAGAGAGAGAGAGAGAGAGAGAGAGACCGAGAGAGCGAGACGAGAGACCGAGAGAGAGAGGGAGGGAGCGAGAGAGCGAGAGTGTGAGAGAACAAGAGAGCGAGGGCGTGAGAGCCGAGGGAGAGCGAGAGACCGAGAGACTCTGAGAGAGCGAGACTCCGAGAGAGTGAGGGAGCAAGACCGAGAGAGCGAGACTCCGAGAGAGTGAGGGAGCGAGACCGAGAGAGCGAGACTCCGAGAGTGAGGGAGCGAGACCGAGAGAGCGAGCGAGACCGAAATAGCGAGCGAGACCGAGAGAGCGAGCGAGACCGAGAGAGCGAGCGAGACCGAGAGAGCGAGCGAGACCGAGAGAGCGAGCGAGCGGGACCGAGAGAGCGAGCGAGCGGGACCGAGGAGAGCGAGCGAGTGGAGCGAGACCGAGAGAGCGAGACCGAGAGAGCGAGACCGAGAGAGCGAGACCGAGAGAGCGAGACCGAGAGAGCGAGACCGAGAGAGCGAGACCGAGAGAGCGAGACCGAGCGAGACCGAGAGAGAGACCGAGCGCCGAGACCGAGAGAGCGAGAGACCGAGAGAGGAGACCGAGAGAGGGAGACCGAGGGAGCGAGACCGAGGGAGCGAGACCGAGGGAGCGAGACCGAGGGAGCGAGACCGAGGGAGCGAGACCGAGGCGAGAGACCGAGGCGAGAGACGAGAGAGCGAGACCGAGACCGAGAGAGAGAGAGAGAGAGAGAGAGACCGAGAGAGAGAGACCGAGAGAGAGAGACCGAGAGAGCGAGAGACCGAGAGAGCGAGACCGAGAGAGCGAGACCGAGAGAGGAGACCGAGAGAGCGAGACGAGAGAGCGAGAGAGAGCGAGAGACCGAGAGAGAGAGGGAGGGAGCGAGAGAGCGAGAGTGTGAGAGAACAAGAGAGCGAGGGCGTGAGAGCCGAGGGAGAGCGAGAGACCGAGAGACTCTGAGAGAGCGAGACTCCGAGAGAGTGAGGGAGCAAGACCGAGAGAGCGAGACTCCGAGAGAGTGAGGGAGCGAGACCGAGAGAGCGAGACTCCGAGAGAGTGAGGGAGCGAGAGACGAGAGAGCGAGACTCCGAGAGAGTGAGGGAGCGAGACCGAGAGAGCGAGACTCCGAGAGAGTGAGGGAGCGAGACGACGAGAGAGCGAGCGGAGACCGAGAGAGCGAGCGAGACCGAGAGAGCGAGCGGGACCGAGAGAGCGAGCGAGCGGGACCGAGAGAGCGAGCGAGCGGGACCGAGAGAGCGAGCGAGCGGGACCGAGAGAGCGAGCGAGCGGGACCGAGAGAGCGACCGAGGGAGCGAGACCGAAGTGAGCGAGCCCGAGGGAGCGAGACCGAGGAGCGAGACCGAGGGAGCGAGACCGAGGGAGCGAGCGAGACAGAGAGAGCGAGACCGAGGGAGCGAGACCGAGGGAGCGAGACCGAGGGAGCGAGACCGAGGGAGCGAGACCGAGGGAGCGAGACCGAGGGAGCGAGACCGAGGGAGCGAGACCGAGGGAGCGAGACCGAGGGAGAGAGAGAGAGAGCGGAGACCGAGAGAGAGAGACCGAGAGAGCGAGAGACCGAGAGAGCGACCGAGAGAGCGACCGAGGAGAGCGAGACCGAGAGAGAGAGACCGAGAGAGAGAGACCGAGGGAGAGAGACCGAGGAGAGCGAGACCGAAGAGAGAGCGAGACCGAGGGAGCGAGACCGAGGGAGCGAGACCGAGGGAGCGAGACCGAGGGAGCGAGACCGAGAGAGCGAGACCGAGAGAGCGAGACCGATGAGAGCGAGAGAGAGAGCGAGAGAGAGAGACCGAGAGAGAGAGCAAGGAAGAGCGAGGGAAAGCGAGATTGAGTGAGAGAGAACGAGGGAGAGCGAGAGAGAGCGAGGGAGAGCGAGACCCGAGCGAGAGCGAGAGAGAGAGAGAGCGCGACCGAGACAGAGAGAGAGAGAGAGAGAGAGCGCGACCGAGAGACAGAGAGAGAGAGAGAGAGAGAGAGAGAGAGAGAGAGAGAGAGAGACAGACCGAGAGAGAGAGCGAGAGAGAGCGAGCGAGAGCGA
>NW_027138708.1:10000-12500 GCF_035084215.1 Heptranchias perlo
CCGAGAGAGCGAGACTCCGAGAGAGTGAGGGAGCGAGACCGAGAGAGCGAGCGAGACCGAAATAGCGAGCGAGACCGAAATAGCGAGCGAGACCGAGAGAGCGAGCGAGACCGAGAGAGCGAGCGAGACAGAGAGAGCGAGCGAGATGGAGAGAGCGAGCGAGCGAGACAGAGAGAGCGAGCGAGCGGGACCGAGAGAGCGAGCGAGGGAGCGAGACCGAGGGAGCGAGACCGAGGGAGCGAGACCGAGGGAGCGAGACCGAGGGAGCGAGACCGAGGGAGCGAGACCGAGGGAGCGAGACCGAGGGAGCGAGCGAGACAGAGAGAGAGACCGAGGGAGAGAGACCGAGGGAGCGAGACCGAGGGAGCGAGACCGAGGGAGCGAGACCGAGGGAGCGAGACCGAGGGAGCGAGCGAGAGAGAGAGAGAGAGACCGAGGGAGCGAGACCGAGAGAGAGAGAGACCGAGAGAGAGAGAGACCGAGAGAGAGCGAGACCGAGAGAGAGACCGAGAGAGAGCGAGACCGAGAGAAAGCGAGACCGAGAGAAAGCGAGACCGAGAGAAAGCGAGACCGAGAGAAAGCGAGACCGAGAGAAAGCGAGACCGAGAGAGAGAGCGAGACCGAGAGAGAGAGCGAGACCGAGAGAGAGAGCGAGACCGAGAGAGAGAGCGAGACCGAGAGAGAGACCGAGAGAGAGCGAGACCGAGAGAGAGCGAGACCGAGAGAGAGAGCGAGACCGAGAGAGAGAGAGACCGAGAGAGAGAGAGACCGAGAGAGAGACCGAGACCGAGAGAGAGAGAGAGACCGAGAGAGAGACCGAGAGAGAGAGAGAGAGAGAGAGAGAGAGAGAGAGAGAGAAAGGAAGAGCGAGGGAAAGCGAGATTGAGTGAGAGAGACCGAGGGAGAGAGAACGAGGGAGAGCGAGAGAGAACGAGGGAGAACGAGGGAGAGCGAGAGAGAGCGAGAGAGAGCGAGAGAGAGCGAGACCCCGAGCGAGAGCGAGAGAGAGAGAGAGCGCGACCGAGAGACAGAGAGAGAGAGAGAGAGAGAGAGAGCGAGAAAGAGACAGACCGAGAGAGAGAGAGAGAGCGAGCGAGGGAGCGAGACCGAGAGAGCGTGCGAGGGAGCGAGACCGAGAGAGCGAGACCGAGAGAGCGAGACCGAGAGAGCGAGACCGAGCGAGACCGAGAGAGACCGAGCGCGAGACCGAGAGAGCGAGAGACCGAGAGAGGGAGACCGAGGGAGCGAGACCGAGGGAGCGAGACCGAGGCGAGAGACCGAGAGAGCGAGACCGAGAGAGAGAGAGAGAGTGAGAGAGACCGAGAGAGAGAGACCGAGAGAGCGAGACCGAGAGAGCGAGACCGAGAGAGCGAGAGAGAGCGAGAGACCGAGAGAGAGAGGGAGGGAGCGAGAGAGCGAGAGTGTGAGAGAACAAGAGAGCGAGGGCGTGAGAGCCGAGGGAGAGCGAGAGACCGAGAGACTCTGAGAGAGCGAGACTCCGAGAGAGTGAGGGAGCAAGACCGAGAGAGCGAGACTCCGAGAGAGTGAGGGAGCGAGACCGAGAGAGCGAGACTCCGAGAGAGTGAGGGAGCGAGACCGAGAGAGCGAGACTCCGAGAGAGTGAGGGAGCGAGACCGAGAGAGCGAGACTCCGAGAGAGTGAGGGAGCGAGACCGAGAGAGCGAGACCGAGAGAGCGAGACCGAGAGAGCGAGACCGAGAGAGCGAGAGAGAGCGAGAGACCGAGAGAGAGAGGGAGGGAGCGAGAGAGCGAGAGTGTGAGAGAACAAGAGAGCGAGGGCGTGAGAGCCGAGGGAGAGCGAGAGACCGAGAGACTCTGAGAGAGCGAGACTCCGAGAGAGTGAGGGAGCAAGACCGAGAGAGCGAGACTCCGAGAGAGTGAGGGAGCAAGACCGAGAGAGCGAGACTCCGAGAGAGTGAGGGAGCAAGACCGAGAGAGCGAGACTCCGAGAGAGTGAGGGAGCGAGACCGAGAGAGCGAGCGAGACCGAAATAGCGAGCGAGACCGAGAGAGCGAGCGAGACCGAGAGAGCGAGCGGGACCGAGAGCGCGAGCGGGACCGAGAGAGCGAGCGAGCGGGACCGAGAGAGCGACCGAGGGAGCGAGACCGAGGGAGCGAGACCGAGGGAGCGAGACCGAGGGAGCGAGACCGAGGGAGCGAGCGAGACAGAGAGAGAGACCGAGGGAGCGAGACCGAGGGAGCGAGACCGAGGGAGCGAGACCGAGGGAGCGAGACCGAGACCGAGAGAGAGAGAGCGAGACCGAGAAAGAGAGACCGAGAGAGAGAGACCGAGAGAGCGACCGAGAGAGCGAGACCGAGAGAGAGAGCGAGACCGAGAGAGCGAGACCGAGAGAGAGAGCGAGACCGAGAGAGCGAGACCGAGAGAGCGAGACCGAGAGAGCGAGAGAGAGCGAGACCGAGAGAGCGAGAGAGCGAGAGAGAGACCGAGAGAGCGAGAGACCGAGAGAGCGAGAGAGCGAG
>NW_027138709.1:0-37190 GCF_035084215.1 Heptranchias perlo
GAACCTTATCAAATGGCTTCTGGAAGTCCACATAAATAATATTGATAAAGATCCATATAACATTCATAGACACGCCCTTATCTACCACATTAGTTACCTCCTCAAAAAATTCAGCTAGGTTCGTTAGACATGACTTACCCATTACAAATCCATGCTGGCTCTCTCTGATCAGTTCATGCTTGTCCAAGTGTTCAGTTACTCTGTCCCTAATAATAGATTCTAGTAACTTCCCCACAACAGACATTAGACTAATAGGTTTATAATTTCTGAGTTTATCTCTCTTACCCTTCTTAAATAGTGGAGTGACATTGGCAAATTTCCAATCTAAGGGAACAATTCCTGAATTGAGAGAGTTTTGGAAGATCATGACTAGAGAATCTACAATTTCCTCACTTAATTCTTTTAACACCATCAGGTCCTGGAATTCTTTAGTCTCATTATTTTCTCCATTAACATTTTTTAACTTATATTAAATCTAGTAAGTTCCTCCCTTGATTTATTTTTACTTTTTCTCATATCTCTCATACTTTATTCTCATCCTCTACTGTGAAGACTGATACAAAGTAAGTATTGAACAAGTCTGCCATTTTCTGATTTTCAATTACTATATCACCTGTGTCTGTCTTTAAGAGACCCACATTACCCTCAGTCACCTTCTCACTTAAAATTCTTGTAAAATCCTTTAGTGCTGTCCTTGATATCCTTCACAAGATTTTTCTCGTTTTTCTTTTTTGCAGCTCTTACTACTTCGTATCTTAGTGCCCCTTTGCTTTTCTTTATATCTCTCCCAATCCGCGTGATATCTACTGCTCTTTGGCTTAGTATGAGCCCTTTTAGTTTTATACCATCTCTCACTTCTCTTTTTGTCCAAGGTTGTTTAATTATGCGAATAGAGCTCTTGCCCCTTAGGGGTATACAGGCATTGTATTCTACCAAATATTTCTTTGATCATCTCTCATTGTACATCTGTACTTTTATCCGTTAATAGTTCTGCCTAGTCTACGGTGGTCAATTCCTGCCTCATCCCACCAAAGTCCGCCTTGCCTAAATTTAAAATCTTAGTTTGTGACTCAACCTTCTCCCTCTCAAACCTAATATTAAATTCAATCATGTTATGGTCACTGTTAGCTAGGTGTTCCCTTACTGTCAGATTATTGATGAATTTAGGCTCATCACTAAATCTAATATGGTCTGTTCTCAAGTTGGTTCATTGACATATTGTTCCAAAAAACTGTCTTGAGTACACTCAAGAAATTCACTGCCTTTGGAAATCGGCTGTTCTGCTTCTCCTTATCTATGTGAAATCAACATGCTTCTCTGATCTCCATGTTTATGCATCCCACTACTTTATCACTGCTATCAGGAGGTCTGTAGACAACTCCCACCAAAGTCTCACATCCTTTTATAATCCTCTGTTCTACTGCCTGTTCACCCTTCTTGATATCCCCTCTGTCTAATGCTGTAATAGTGTCCTTTATCAATATTGCTATTCCTCCTCCTTTTCCAATTTCCCTGACCTTTCTAAAGACCTTATAACCTGGTATATTTATCTCCCAGTTATGCCCAGCTTGTAGCCAGGTCTCAGTGATGGCCACTACGTCATACATTTTAAACTGAATTTGTGCTTTTAGTTCACTTGTTTTAGTCCTTATGCTACATGCATTAGTGTATAGAACTCTTATTTGGGCAACAGACCCTATCCTGCCCTTTTGCCCTGATGCTGTTTTACTCACATTTTTTAGCTTATCACACTCCTTGATTTTCATTTCTCCTATTGTATTTTTATCAGTTATTCTATTATTATTCCCTATTTTTTTTCTGAACCTGAAGTATTTATATTACCTTTAACACTATTGATGATCTGGACTTCACTCTCATCCCTTTTTCTTATCTTTAGCCTATTTTCACTTTTATTTTCATTTCTGCCTGAGCACCCCCACTTTATTGATTTAAGGTCCTTTCTACAGCCCTGTTTATCCTTCCAGCTAGGACCTTGGTCCCAGTCGAGTTCAGGTGCAGCCCATCCCAGTGGTACAGTTCCTTTCTGTCCCAGTACTGGTGCCAGTGTCCCATGAAATGCAACCCCTCTTTCCTACACCAATCCTTCAGTTACGTGTTTACTTTCCTAATCTCTTTGTCCCTATGCCAATTTGCACGTGGCTCAGGTAATCATCCTGAGGTTATACCCCTCGAGTTCCTGCCTTTTAATTTAGCTCCTAACCCCTGATACTCCCACAGCAGGACATCCACCTTGTTCTTTCCTATGTCATTGGTCCCGGCGTGGACCACGACAACTGGATCTTCCCCCTCCCTTTCCAAATAGCTTTCCAGTTGCTTCGAGATATCCCTTACCCTGGCACCAGGTAGGCAACACACCCTTCGGGGCTCTCATCGTGACTGCAGAGGCTGCTATCTTTCCCCCTAATGATTGAATCCCCTATAACTGCCTCATTTCTATTCTGCTCCTCCTCCCTTTTGCAGATTACCGTCTGCTCCACGGTGCCTTTGTTAGTGTTGTGGCAGTCCTTCCCGCAGCATTTCTCCTTATCCTCACAGGTAGCAAGTATCTCCTACCTGTTGGACAAGACCATTGTCTGCGGAACCTCCTTCTCTCCCTCCCCGAGGTACCCCTACCCTTCTGACTGACAGTCACACTCTACCCTTCCTGTACCTGTGCTTTCCTCTGGGGTGTCACTGTGCTCTAGAGAAAACCATCCAGAAATTACTCCCCCTCCCTTATGTGTCGGAGTGTCTCTAACTCACACTCCAGCTCAAAGACCCTGAGCTGGTGTGACTCAAGGCAGAGACATTTCCTGCATTTGTGGCAATTCAGGACAGCCTCACTGTCCACAAACTCCCACATACTGTAATCCCGACACACTGCCTGTGCTGCCATTACTATTCTTTCTTTATTCATTTATTTATTAGTTTGTAGTAGAATAACTTGAGGTCTAGATTATATTTGGTAGATGGGTTTTAGCTTGGTTTCTAATTAATTAGTAATTAATTACACTGAATATTTATTTATTTACTTACTTACTTAACTAAGTTGCACTTAGCTCAAATTCCTCGGGCTCCGCTGCTCCTCCCTCTGCACTGACTATGACGTCCCTTTTTCAGCGTTTGTTTTAGTCTCTGCAGCTCTGTCTCCGCCGTGCTCTTTTTAAATGTGCCGGTTCTCCCACGGTGCTCTGCCTCTGACAATGAAGGTACACTGATGGTGTGTGACTTGGAGGACAAACCCTGAGTCTACTGGAAGAGGAGATGTTAGACTTAATAAGAAGATGCACAGGACAGCCTCTTAGGAGAGGGCGAGGTGAGAGGCAAGCTGGCAAGAGAAGGTTGGTAAAGGCAAGGTTCATCAAATGTAATTTCAGCTTCATGTGCTTTCTCAAAGTATTGCACTATTCTTATACGTGGCTGCTATTTTGTCAAGGGCAAATGTCACTGTGTGCAAAGCTAAACAAGCTCTTCTGTCTTGGCTTGGCCTGCTGCTTCAGCATGCAGATAGGCCTGTGCGGCCACTTCACTGAACACCAAAGCATCTGGAAATGTAGATATCATATTCGACATAGGATAACATGGCCTAAATGAACATTTTGAACAAGTTGTTTAGAACTGCTTGAAGTGTTCTGAGGAAGGACAACCATGTCAAACACCCAAAGTGTCAGCCTTGGCTCAGTGCTAGCACTCTCACCTCTGAGTCAGAAGTTTGTAGGTTCTGCTGGCCACATTTATTCCTCAAATAACACCAAAAACAGATAATCTGGTAATTTATTTCAATACTGTTTGTGGGACCTTGCTGTACACAAATTGACTGATGCGTTTCCTACATTACAACATCGACTACACTTCAAAAGTATTTAATTGGCTGTAAAACGCTTTGGGACATTGTGGAATGCAAGGTTATCCAAGTTACAGGGGGTGTAGAGCTTTCAGGTTACAGGGGGTGTAGGGCTATCCAAGTTACAGGGGGTGTAGAGCTTTCAGGTTACAGGGGGTGTAGGGCTATCCAAGTTACAGGGGGTGTAGAGCTTTCAGGTTACAGGGGGTGTAGAGCTATCCAAGTTACAGGGGGTGTAGAGCTTTCAGGTTACAGGGGGTGTAGGGCTATCCAAGTTACAGGGGGTGCAGAGCTTTCAGGTTACAGGGGGTGTAGAGCTATCCAGGTTACAGGGGGTGTAGAGCTTTCAGGTTACAGGGGGTGTAGAGCTATCCACGTTACAGGGGGTGTAGAGCTTTCAGGTTACAGGGGGTGTAGGGCTATCCAAGTTACAGGGGGTGTAGAGCTATCCAAGTTACAGGGGGTGTAGAGCTTTCAGGTTACAGGGGGTGTAGAGCTATCCACGTTACAGGGGGTGTAGGGCTATCCAAGTTACAGGGGGTGTAGGACTATCCAAGTTACAGGGGGTGTAGAGCTATCCAAGTTACAGGGGGTGTAGGGCTATCCAAGTTACAGGGGGTGTAGAGCTATCCACGTTACAGGGGGTGTAGGGCTATCCAAGTTACAGGGGGTGTAGAGCTTTCAGGTTACAGGGGGTGTAGGGCTATCCAGGTTACAGGGGGTGTAGAGCTATCCAAGTTACAGGGGGTGTAGAGCTATCCAAGTTACAGGGGGTGTAGGACTATCCAAGTTACAGGGGGTGTAGGGCTATCCAAGTTACAGGGGGTGTAGGGCTATCCAAGTTACAGGGGGTGTAGGGCTATCCAAGTTACAGGGGGTGTAGGGCTATCCAAGTTACAGGGGGTGTAGGGCGATCCAAGTTACAGGGGGTGCAGGGCTATTCAAGTTACAGGGGGTGTAGGGCTATTCAAGTTACAGGGGGTGTAGGGCTATCCAAGTTACGGGGGTGTAGGGCTATCCAAGTTACGGGGGGTGTAGAGCTATCCAAGTTACAGGGGGTGTAGAGCTTTCAGGTTACAGGGGGTGTAGGGCTATCCAAGTTACAGGGGGTGTAGAGCTTTCAGGTTACAGGGGGTGTAGAGCTATCCACGTTACAGGGGGTGTAGAGCTATCCAAGTTACAGGGGGTGTAGAGCTATCCAAGTTACAGGGGGTGTAGAGCTATCCAAGTTACAGGGGGTGTAGAGCTATCCAAGTCACAGGGGGTGTAGAGCTATCCACGTTACAGGGGGTGTAGGGCTATCCAAGTTACAGGGGGTGTAGGGCTATCCAAGTTACGGGGGTGTAGAGCTATCCAAGTTACAGGGGGTGTAGAGCTATCCAAGTTACAGGGGGTGTAGAGCTTTCAGGTTACAGGGGCTGTAGGACTATCCACGTTACAGGGGTTGTAGGACTATTCAAGTTACAGGGGGTGTAGGACTATCCACGTTACAGGGGGTGTAGGGCTATCCAAGTTACAGGGGGTGTAGGACTATCCAGGTTACAGGGGGTGTAGGACTATCCAAGTTACAGGGGGTGTAGAGCTATCCAAGTTACAGGGGGCGTAGGGCTATCCAAGTTACAGGGGGTGTAGAGCTATCCACGTTACAGGGGGTGTAGAGCTTTCAGGTTACAGGGGGTGTAGGGCTATCCAAGTTACAGGGGGTGTAGAGCTATCCAAGTTACAGGGGGTGTAGAGCTTTCAGGTTACAGGGGGTGTAGAGCTATCCACGTTACAGGGGGTGTAGGGCTATCCAAGTTACAGGGGGTGTAGGACTATCCAAGTTACAGGGGGTGTAGAGCTATCCAAGTTACAGGGGGTGTAGGGCTATCCAAGTTACAGGGGGTGTAGAGCTATCCACGTTACAGGGGGTGTAGGGCTATCCAAGTTACAGGGGGTGTAGAGCTTTCAGGTTACAGGGGGTGTAGGGCTATCCAGGTTACAGGGGGTGTAGAGCTATCCAAGTTACAGGGGGTGTAGAGCTATCCAAGTTACAGGGGGTGTAGGACTATCCAAGTTACAGGGGGTGTAGGGCTATCCAAGTTACAGGGGGTGTAGGGCTATCCAAGTTACAGGGGGTGTAGGGCTATCCAAGTTACAGGGGGTGTAGGGCTATCCAAGTTACAGGGGGTGTAGGGCGATCCAAGTTACAGGGGGTGCAGGGCTATTCAAGTTACAGGGGGTGTCGGGCTATTCAAGTTACAGGGGGTGTAGGGCTATCCAAGTTACGGGGGTGTAGGGCTATCCAAGTTACGGGGGGTGTAGAGCTATCCAAGTTACAGGGGGTGTAGAGCTTTCAGGTTACAGGGGGTGTAGGGCTATCCAAGTTACAGGGGGTGTAGAGCTTTCAGGTTACAGGGGGTGTAGAGCTATCCACGTTACAGGGGGTGTAGAGCTATCCAAGTTACAGGGGGTGTAGAGCTATCCAAGTTACAGGGGGTGTAGAGCTATCCAAGTTACAGGGGGTGTAGAGCTATCCAAGTCACAGGGGGTGTAGAGCTATCCACGTTACAGGGGGTGTAGGGCTATCCAAGTTACAGGGGGTGTAGGGCTATCCAAGTTACAGGGGGTGTAGGACTATCCACGTTACAGGGGTTGTAGGACTATTCAAGTTACAGGGGGTGTAGAGCTATCCAAGTTACAGGGGGTGTAGAGCTATCCAAGTTACAGGGGGTGTAGAGCTTTCAGGTTACAGGGGCTGTAGGACTATCCACGTTACAGGGGTTGTAGGACTATTCAAGTTACAGGGGGTGTAGGACTATCCACGTTACAGGGGGTGTAGGGCTATCCAAGTTACAGGGGGTGTAGGACTATCCAGGTTACAGGGGGTGTAGGACTATCCAAGTTACAGGGGGTGTAGAGCTATCCAAGTTACAGGGGGCGTAGGGCTATCCAGGTTACAGGGGGTGTAGGACTATCCAGGTTACAGGGGGTGTAGGACTATCCAAGTTACAGGGGGTGTAGGGCTATCCAGGTTACAGGGGGTGTAGGACTATCCAAGTTACAGGGGGTGGAGGACTATCCAAGTTACAGGGGGTGTAGGACTATCCAAGTTACAGGGGGTGTAGGGCTATCCAGGTTACAGGGGGTGTAGGACTATCCAGGTTACAGGGGGTGTAGGACTATCCACGTTACAGGGGGTGTAGGGCTATCCAGGTTACAGGGGGTGTAGGACTATCCAGGTTACAGGGGGTGTAGGACTATCCAAGTTACAGGGGGTGTAGGGCTATCCAAGTTACAGGGGGTGTAGGGCTATCCAAGTTACAGGGGGTGTAGGGCTATCCAGGTTACAGGGGGTGTAGGACTATCCAAGTTACAGGGGGTGCAGGGCTATCCAAGTTACAGGGGGTGTAGGGCTATCCAAGTTACAGGGGGTGTAGAGCTTTCAGGTTACAGGGGGTGTAGGGCTATCCAGGTTATAGGGGGTGTAGGGCTATCCACGTTACAGGGGGTGCAGAGCTATCCAAGTTACAGGGGGTGTAGAGCTTTCAGGTTACAGGGGGTGTAGAGCTATCCACGTTACAGGGGGTGTAGGGCTTTCAGGTTACAGGGGGTGTAGGGCTATCCAAGTTACAGGGGGTGTAGAGCTATCCAAGTTACAGGGGGTGTAGAGCTATCCAAGTTACAGGGGGTGTAGGGCTTTCAGGTTACAGGGGGTGTAGGGCTATCCAAGTTACAGGGGGTGTAGGGCTATCCAAGTTACAGGGGGTGTAGGGCTATCCAAGTTACAGGGGGTGTAGGGCTATTCAAGTTACAGGGGGTGTAGGGCTATCCAAGTTACGGGGGTGTAGGGCTATCCAAGTTACGGGGGTGTAGGGCTATCCAAGTTACAGGGGGTGTAGGGCTATCCAAGTTACGGGGGTGTAGAGCTATCCAAGTTACAGGGGGTGTAGAGCTATCCAAGTTACAGGGGGTGTAGAGCTTTCAGGTTACAGGGGGTGTAGGACTATCCACGTTACAGGGGGTGTAGGGCTATCCAAGTTACAGGGGGTGTAGGACTATCCACGTTACAGGGGGTGTAGGGCTATCCAAGTTACAGGGGGTGTAGGACTATTCAAGTTACAGGGGGTGTCGAGCTATTCAAGTTACAGGTGGTGTAAGACTATCCAGGTTACAGGGGGTGTAGGACTATCCAGGTTACAGGGGGTGTTGGACTATCCATGTTACAGGGGGTGTAGGACTATCCAGGTTACAGGGGGTGTAGGGCTATCCAAGTTACAGGGGGTGTAGGGCTATCCAGGTTACAGGGGGTGTAGGGCTATCCAGGTTACAGGGGGTGTAGGACTATCCAGGTTACAGGGGGTGTAGGGCTATCCAGGTTACAGGGGGTGTAGGGCTATCCAGGTTACAGGGGGTGTAGGACTATCCAAGTTACAGGGGGTGTAGGGCTATCCAGGTTACAGGGGGTGTAGGACTATCCAAGTTACAGGGGGTGTAGGACTATCCAAGTTACAGGGGGTGTAGGGCTATGCAGGTTACAGGGGGTGTAGGACTATCCAGGTTACAGGGGGTGTAGGACTATCCAAGTTACAGGGGGTGTAGGGCTATCCAAGGTACAGGGGGTGTAGGGCTATCCAAGTTACAGGGGGTGTAGGGCTATCCAGGTTACAGGGGGTGCAGGACTATCCAAGTTACAGGGGGTGTAGGTCTATCCAAGTTACAGGGGGTGTAGGGCTATCCAAGTTACAGGGGGTGTAGAGCTATCCAAGTTACAGGGGGTGTAGAGCTATCCAAGTTACAGGGGGTGTAGGGCTATCCAGGTTACAGGGGGTGTAGGACTATCCAAGTTACAGGGGGTGTAGAGCTATCCAGGTTACAGGGGGCGTAGGGCTATCCAGGTTACAGGGGGTGTAGAGCTATCCAAGTTACAGGGGGTGTAGGACTATCCACGTTACAGGGGGTGCAGGGCTATCCAGGTTACAGGGGGTGTAGAGCTATTCAAGTTACAGGGGGTGTAGAGCTATCCAAGTTACAGGGGGTGTAGGGCTATCCACGTTACAGGGGGTGCAGGGCTATCCAAGTTACAGGGGGTGTAGGGCTATCCAAGTTACAGGGGGTGTAGAGCCATCCAAGTTACAGGGGGTGTAGGGCGATCCAAGTTACAGGGGGTGTCGGGCTATCCAAGTTACAGGGGGTGTAGGGCTATCCAAGTTACAGGGGGTGTAGGGCTATCCACGTTACAGGGGGTGTAGGGCTATCCAAGTTACAGTGGGTGTAGGACTATCCACGTTACAGGGGGTGTAGGGCTATCCAAGTTACAGGGGGTGTAGAGCTATCCAAGTTACAGGGGGCGTAGGACTATCCACGTTACAGGGGGTGTAGGACTATCCAAGTTACAGGGGGTGTCGGGCTATCCAAGTTACAGGGGGTGTAGGGCTATCCAAGTTACAGGGGGTGTAGGGCAATCCAGGTTACAGGGGGTGTAGGGCTATCCAAGTTACAGGAGGTGTAGGACTATCCAGGTTACAGGGGGTGTCGGGCTATCCAAGTTACAGGGGGTGTAGGACTATCCACGTTACAGGGGGTGTTGGGCTATCCAAGTTACAGGGGGTGTAGGACTATCCACGTTACAGGGGGTGTAGGACTATCCAAGTTACAGGGGGTGTAGGACTATCCAAGTTACAGGGGGTGTAGGGCTATCCAAGTTACAGGGGGTGTAGGACTATCCAAGTTACAGGGGGTGTAGGACTATCCAAGTTACAGGGGGTGTAGGGCTATCCAAGTTACAGGGGTGTAGGGCTATCCAGGTTACAAGGGGTGTAGGGCTATCCACGTTACAGGGGGTGTCGGGCTATCCAAGTTACAGGGGATGTGGTACTATCCAAGTTACAGGGGGTGTAGGACTATCCAAGTTACAGGGGGTGTCGAGCTATCCAAGTTACAGGGGGTGTAGAGCTATCCAAGTTACAGGGGGTGTAGGGCTATCCAAGTTCCAGGGGGTGTGGAGCTATCCAAGTTACAGGGGGTGTAGGACTATCCAAGTTACAGGGGGTGTTGGGCTATCCAAGTTACAGGGGGTGTGGGGCTATCCAAGTTACAGGGGGTGTATTGCTATCCAAGTTACAGGGGGTGTAGGGCTATCCAAGTTACAGGGGTGTAGGACTATCCAAGTTACAGGGGGTGTAGGGCTATCCAAGTTACAGGGGGTGTAGGGCTATCCAAGTTACAGGGGGTGTAGGACTATCCAAGTTACAGGGGGTGTAGAGCTATCTAAGTTACGGGAGGTTTAGGGCTATCCAAGTTACAGGGGGTGTAGGGCTATCCAAGTTACAGGGGGTGTCGGGCTATCCAAGTTACAGGGGGTGTAGAGCTATCCAAGTTACAGGGGGTGCAGAGCTATCCAAGTTACAGGGGGTGTAGGGCTATCCACGTTACAGGGGGTGTAGGGCTATCCAAGTTACAGGGGGTGTAGGACTATCCAAGTTACAGGGGGTGTAGGGCTATCCAAGTTACAGGGGGTGTAGAGCTATCCAAGTTACAGGGGGTGTAGAGCTATCCAAGTTACAGGGGGTGTAGGACTATCCAAGTTACAGGGGGTGTAGGGCTATCCAAGTTACAGGGGGTGAAGGGCTATCCAGGTTACAAGGGGTGTAGGGCTATCCACGTTACAGGGGGTGTAGGGCTATCCAAGTTACAGGGGGTGTGGGACTATCCAAGTTACAGGGGTGTGGAGCTATCCAAGTTACAGGGGGTGTCGAGCTATCCAAGTTACAGGGGGTGTAGGACTATCCAAGTTACAGGGGGTGTAGGACTATCCAAGTTACAGGGGATGTCGGGCTATCCAAGTTACAGGGGGTGTAGGACTATCCAGGTTACAGGGGGTGTAGGGCTATCCAAGTTACAGGGGGTGTTGGGCTATCCAAGTTACAGGGGGTGTGGGGCTATCCAAGTTACAGGGGGTGTAGGGCTATCCAGGTTACAAGGGGTGTAGGGCTATCCACGTTACAGGGGGTGTAGGGCTATCCACGTTACAGGGGGTGTAGGGCTATCCAAGTTACAGGGGGTGTGGGACTATCCACGTTACAGGGGGTGTAGAGCTATCCAAGTTACAGGGGGTGTAGAGCTATCCAAGTTACAGGGGGTGTAGAGCTATCCAAGTTACAGGGGGTGTAGGGCTATCCAAGTTACAGGGGGTGTAGGACTATCCAAGTTACAGGGGGTGTAGGACTATCCAAGTTACAGGGGGTGTAGGGCTATCCAAGTTACAGGGGGTGTTGGACTATCCAAGTTACAGGGGGTGTAGGGCTATTCAAGTTACAGGGGGTGTTGGGCTATCCAAGTTACAGGGGGTGTGGGGCTATCCAAGTTACAGGGGGTGTAGAGCTATCCAAGTTACAGGGGGTGTAGGGCTATCCAAGTTACAGGGGGTGTAGGGCTATCCAAGTTACAGGGGGTGTCGGACTATCCAAGTTACAGGGGGTGTAGAGCTATCTAAGTTACAGGGGGTGTAGGGCTATCCAAGTTACAGGGGGTGTAGGGCTATCCAGGTTACAGGGGGTGTAGGGCTATCCAAGTTACAGGGGGTGTAGGGCTATCCAAGTTACAGGGGGTGTAGAGCTATCCAAGTTACAGGGGGTGTTGAGCTATCCAAGTTACAGGGGGTGTAGGGCTATCCACGTTACAGGGGGTGTAGGGCTATCCAAGTTACAGGGGGTGTAGGACTATCCAAGTTACAGGGGGTGTGGGGCTATCCAAGTTACAGGGGGTGTAGGGCTATCCAAGTTACAGGGGGTGTAGGACTATCCAAGTTACAGGGGGTGTAGGACTATCCAAGTTACAGGGGGTGTAGGGCTATCCAAGTTACAGGGGTTTGGGACTATCCAAGTTACAGGGGGTGTAGAGCTATCCAAGTTACAGGGGGTGTAGAGCTATCCAAGTTACAGGGGGTGTAGAGCTATCCAAGTTACAGGGGGTGTAGGACTATCCAAGTTACAGGGGGTGTAGGACTATCCAAGTTACAGGGGATGTAGGGCTATCCAAGTTACAGGGGGTGTCGGGCTTTCCAGGTTACAGGGGGTGTAGAGCTATCCAAGTTACAGGGGGTGTAGGACTATCCACGTTACAGGGGGTGTAGGACTATCCAAGTTACAGGGGGTGTAGGACTATCCAAGTTACAGGGGATGTAGGGCTATCCAAGTTACAGGGGGTGTCGGGCTTTCCAGGTTACAGGGGGTGTAGAGCTATCCAAGTTACAGGGGGTGTAGAGCTATCCAAGTTACAGGGGGTGTAGAGCTATCCAAGTTACAGGGGGTGTAGAGCTATCCAAGTTACAGGGGGTGTAGGGCTATCCAAGTTACAGGGGGTGTAGGACTATCCAAGTTACAGGGGGTGTAGGACTATCCAAGTTACAGGGGGTGTAGGGCTATCCAAGTTACAGGGGGTGTAGGACTATCCAAGTTACAGGGGGTGTAGGGCTATCCAAGTTACAGGGGGTGTAGGACTATCCAAGTTACAGGGGGTGTAGGACTATCCAAGTTACAGGGGGTGTAGGACTATCCAAGTTACAGGGGGTGTAGAGCTATCCAAGTTACAGGGGGTGTAGGACTATCCAAGTTACAGGGGGTGTAGGGCTATCCAAGTTACAGGGGGTGTAGGGCTATCCAAGTTACAGGGGGTGTAGGACTATCCAAGTTACAGGGGGTGTAGGGCTATCCAAGTTGCAGGGGGTGTAGGACTATCCAAGTTACAGGGGGTGTAGGACTATCCACGTTACAGGGGGTGTAGGGCTATCCAAGTTACAGGGGGTGTAGAGCTATCCAAGTTACAGGGGGTGTAGGGCTATCCAAGTTACAAGGGGTGTAGGACTATCCACGTTACAGGGGGTGTAGGGCTATCCAAGTTACAGGGGGTGTAGGGCTATCCACGTTACAGGGGGTGTAGGGCTATCCACGTTACAGGGGGTGTAGGGCTATCCACGTTACAGGGGGTGTAGAGCTATCCACGTTACAGGGGGTGTCGAGCTATCCAAGTTACAGGGGGTGTAGGACTATTCAAGTTACAGGGGGTGTAGGGCTATCCAAGTTACAGGGGGTGTAGGGCTATCCAAGTTACAGGGGGTGTAGGACTATCCAAGTTACAGGGGGTGTAGGGCTATCCAAGTTACAGGGGGTGTAGGACTATCCAAGTTACAGGGGGTGTAGGACTATCCAAGTTACAGGGGGTGTAGGGCTATCCAAGTTGCAGGGGGTGTCGGACTATCCAAGTTACAGGGGGTGTAGGGCTATTCAAGTTACAGGGGGTGTCGGGCTATCCAAGTTACAGGGGGTGTAGGACTATCCAAGTTACAGGGGGTGTAGGGCTATCCAAGTTACAGGGGGTGTAGGGCTTTCCAAGTTACAGGGGGTGTAGGGCTTTCCAAGTTACAGGGGGTGTAGGACTATCCAAGTTACAGGGGGTGTTGGACTATCCAAGTTACAGGGGGTGTAGGGCTATCCAGGTTACAGGGGGTGTAGGACTATCCACGTTACAGGGGGTGTAGGGCTATCCAAGTTACAGGGGGTGTAGAGCTATCCAAGTTACAGGGGGTGTAGGGCTATCCAAGTTACAAGGGGTGTAGGACTATCCACGTTACAGGGGGTGTCGGGCTATCCAAGTTACAGGGGGTGTAGAGCTATCCAAGTTACAGGGGGTGTAGGGCTATCCAAGTTACAAGGGGTGTAGGACTATCCACGTTACAGGGGGTGTCGGGCTATCCACGTTACAGGGGGTGTCGGGCTATCCACGTTACAGGGGGTGTAGGGCTATCCACGTTACAGGGGGTGTAGGGCTATCCACGTTACAGGGGGTGTAGGGCTATCCACGTTACAGGGGGTGTAGAGCTATCCACGTTACAGGGGGTGTAGAGCTATCCAAGTTACAGGGGGTGTAGGACTATCCAAGTTACAGGGGGTGTAGGGCTATCCAAGTTACAGGGGGTGTAGGGCTATCCAAGTTACAGGGGGTGTAGGGCTATCCACGTTTCAGGGGGTGTTGGACTATCCAAGTTACAGGGGGTGTAGGACTATCCAAGTTACAGGGGGTGTAGGGTCATTCAAGTTACAGGGTGCCGTCTGTCTATGAGAGCGCCTGCAATTGGAGGCAACCTATTGACATGGGTAGGGAATTGGTTCGGAGGTAGGAGACAGAGGGTAGTGATAATGAGTATATACTCCAATTGGCAGGATGTGACTAGTGGTGCCTCCCAGGGTCCTGCATTACTGCCTCAGCTTTTTACTGTATTTATTAATGACTCAGATGAAGGATTGGAGAGCGTATATCTAAGTTTGATGACGTCACTAATTTAAGTGGCACAGTAAATTGTGTTGATCGGAGCAGAAAATCTCAGTGGGATAATGATAGATTAAGTGAGTGGGCAGAACTGTGGCAGATGAAATTGAAATGTGGGAAGTATGAGGTCATCCACTTTGGACCCAAGAAAGATAGATTAGAGTATTTTTTAAATGCTGAAAAGCTAGGAACTACGGAAGAGCAGTGAGATTTAGGGGTCCATGTACAGAAATCACTAAAAGGCCAGGGGACTACAAAAGTTATGCGAGTTATTTAAAGCCCTGGGTAGGCTACATCTGGAGTACTGCATTCAGTTGCATCGAAAATAGGAGCAAGAGTAGGCCATTCGGCCCTTTGGGGCTGCTCCGCCATTCAAAATGATCATGGCTGATCGTCTAACTCAGTACCCTGTTCCCGCTTTTTCCCCATATCCCTTGATCCCTTTAGCATTCAGTTCTGGGCACCATACCTCAGGAAGGATATATTGGCCTTGGAGGGAGTGCAGATTCACCAGAATCATACCTGGGCTAAAAGGGTTAAATCATAAGGTCAGGTTGCATGGACTCGGCTTGTATTCCCTTGAGTATAGAAGATTAAGGGGTGATCTAATTGAGGTGTTTAAGGTGAGTAAAGGATTTGATAAAGACAGAGATAAACTAATTCCTCTTATGGGAGAGTCCAGAACAAGGGGGCATCACCTTAAAATTAGAGCTAGGCCGTTCAGGATGTCAGGAAACACTTCTTCACACAAAGGATAATGGAAATCTGGAACTATCTCCCCAAAAAGCTGTTGAGGCTGGGGGTCAATTGAACATTTCAAAACTGAAATTGATAGATTTTTGTTAGGCAAAGGTAGTAAGAGTTATGGAACCAAGGCGGGTAGATGGAGTTAAGGTACAGATCAGCCATAATCTAATTGATTGGCATAACAGTCTCAAAGGGCTGAATGGCCTAATCCTGTTCCTATATTCCTGTGTTCCTGAGTCACAGTGGCTGTATGCGCAAGCATATTCAGCTTTTGCATATTCAGTAGTCCCAAATGACAGTTCCTGGTATTTTATTGCTTTAACAAGATATTCAAACCATATCGATTTCTCAGGTTCTGGCACTGAGTATTAGAAAGGACTATAAATCTGACAGTGAGGAGATTTTCTAAAGAGCATTTTTATATATGATGGTGCCTTGAAATTGTTTTATTGGAGGAGACTAAGTTAGCCAAACTACAACGTGCAAGAGCGCCACAACTATTTTTGCCTTACAACGCCAAAGTAGCACCATGATCAACATGAGCATGCACTTACCTGTAACAAGTTTACTGAGATTTACTGGGGAGAGGAGATCATTTCGTCTGTGCTTGTTCACACCCTTAAAAAAAAATCACTAGGTCACGCCTCCCTCAGCAGATCTTATAGACTGCGACAAATTTTCCTCTAGATCACCAAGCTAAATCGTACATATGTGGAGTCAGTATTGTGGAGGGGCCTCAGAATAAATTCACTAGGGTAAATTTTGCAAGGCTTTGCACCACAAGCAGGATCTCACACACAACCAGCGCATATTGGAAAATCACAGATACCTTGCCTGCCTTTTGCAAGCAGCCAACAGATATTGGAAAATCTGTCCATTGATTTCAATGTGCGAAAAGTTGCAGGCAATTAGTGCACTATTTTTTCATATTTGCTGGCAACATGCAAGGCCCCATACTGCTGATGGGGCCTCACAAGACCTATCTACTGTGTCAATCTATAACCATCAGCTCCTAGAACTTTATAGGGCAAATTCACTGATCCCGTGTACCCATCAGTGTGCCATGCTCCAAGCAAATGTAGGTCAGTGATATAGCGAAAACACTGTAGTGCCAATTCTCTGACCTGCACTTCCTTAGAGCACAGCTCCCCACTCAAATTGGTAAATGTATCCTATGGGGTTTTCTGTTGTCCTATATAAATTCAAACTAATTTGAACTGAAAAGAATTGTTTCACTATTACATGCTGCACTGACAGAACAAAATAATACAAATAACCTGCTCACCAATGCTCAGCTTGGGTTCTGCCAGGATCACTTGGCTTCTCACTTCATTACAGTCTTGATCCAAACATGGACACAAAATCTGATTTCCAGAGGTGAGGTGAGAGTGACAGCCCTGGACATCAAGGCAGCATTCATGTGCGGCACCAAGGAGCCCTAGTAAAATTGAAGTCAATGGGGATTAGGGGGAAAACTGTCCAGTGGCTGGAATCATTCTTGGCACAAAGGAAGTTGGTTGTGGTTGTTGGAGGCCAATCATCTCTGCCTCAGGACATCACTGCAGGAGTTCCTCAGGTTAGCATCCTAGGCCCAACTATCTTCAGCTGCTTCATCAATAACCCTCTATCATAAGGTCAGAAGTAGGGCTGTCACTGATGATTGCAAAGTGTTCAGCTGCATTTGTAATTCCTCAGATAATAAACCAGTCCATGCCTATGCAGCAAGACCTGCACAACATCCAGGCTTGGGCTGATAAGTGCAAGTAACATTCGCACCATACAAGTGTCAGGCAATGACCATGTCCAATAAGAGAGAGTCTAACCACCTCCCCATGACATTCAATGGCATTACTATCGCTGAGTCTCCCACCATCAACATCCTGGGAGTTACCATTGACCAGAAACTCAACTGGACCAGCCACATACTAGAGTGGGTCAGAGGCTGAGTATTCTGCAGCGAGTGGCTCATCTCCTGACTCCCCAAAGCCTCTCTACTGCCTACAAGGCACAAGTAATGAGTGTGATGCAATACCCTCCATTTAGCTGGATGGGTGCAACTGCAACAACACCCAAGAAGCTCGACACCATCCAGGACAAAGCAATCTGCTTGATCGGCACCTCATCCATTAGCCTAATCATCCACTCCCTCCACCACCGGCGCACTATAACTGCAGTGCGTACTGTCTACAGGATGTACTTCAGCAAGTAGCCAAGGCTTCATTATCAGCATCTCCCAAACCTGTGTCCTCCACCACTTAGGGCAGCAGGTGTATGGGAACACCATCACCTCCAAGTTTCCCTCCTAGTCACAAACCATCCTGACTTGGATATGTATCGCGGTTCTTTCATCGTCACTGGGTTAAAATCCTGGAACTCCTTATCTAAGAGCATTGTGGGAGCACTTTCACCACATGGTAAGCACCAGTTCAAGAAGAAGACTCACCACCACCATCTCAAGGGCAACTATGGATGGGCAATAACTGCTGGCCCTGCCAACGATGCCCACAAATCCCAAGAATGAACAAAAAATATTGAATTTTTCTAAAGAACAAAACGAAAATGGACCTTATTGAATTTTTACCCCATTGAATATAAAAGGAAGGATGTGATATTCGATTTGCATAAGAGATAATTGGGGTACTTTTGGGCACCACACAATAATAAGAATATTACAGCCATGCAAAAGGTAGAGTGAAAATTTACTAAAATTATACCAAGAGGCACTGACAGAAACAGTTAGAGACATATGACCAGCTTGTGCTTTTACCTAGAGGCGTATTTGCAGGCTGACGTGGGTGTTATATTGATGGGTTTTTACGGTAGATAGTATCCTTTGACTCAGTATCACCAGCCACTCCTGTAAGTGAGCCTTCCATGCCTTTTTAATGAGAGTGTGCCTTTACCTATTCAGTATTAAGGTAAATGTGGTGAGATCCAGAGGGTTGATAAAGAACCCTTGTGACTGTATTTCGGCTTACTGGAATATATCAAATTCCACCATGTGATATCCTCATCTGCAATAGGTGAGTGACTATACACTTTATCAGACCATGGCTCAGGGTATAAACCACTAGACACATTTATTGAATATTAAACAAGCAAATCAACAGTAGATAGTGAAAACAGTATATTTACAGTAATTACAATTCACATTATTGGCCCCAAAATGTCCTGTGCAGACCATGTACAAGGCTCATTAAAGGACATCTGATCACATTCTCAGTCCCAATGGGCTGGAACCATGGGTATGTCAGCTCCAGTAAGCAATTAGCCAGTGTTGAATAATGGAGGATAAGAATTGATAGACATTTTGGAGTTGTGCTTCATTTCTTCTGAGCGAAGGAGCGCTTAAAATGCCATCGATTTTTTTTGCAATGTTTACGGTATGTTTTTCGTACCATGTTATTTATTTGTATTAGTCATTTTTCTGTATTTAATATTTTAATTAATAATTTTTAGAAAGATTTTTGAGGCCTAATTTTTGTTTTATCCCGATGGTAAGTTTACTTTTAAAGTGCCTCAAAATCAGCATTTTATCTTTGAGGTAATTCATAAGAAGGTATGCCAGGGAGATCAGCAGGCAGCAGAACATAACTGCAGTGGGAATAGAATGCCAGTGCAGATTGTGGAGGGGGAGAGAATGCCAGCATAGATTGGGGAGGGGGGGACAATGCCAGTGTAGATGGGGGGGAGAGAATGCCAGTGTAGATTGGAGGGAGGGGGAGACAATGCCAGTGCAGATTGTGGAGGGGGAGAGAATGCCAGCATAGATTGGGGAGGGTGGGATCAATGCCAGTGTAGATGGGGGGGGGGGGGAGGAGAGAATGCCAGTGTAGATTGGAGGGAGGGGAGAAAATGCCAGTGCAGATTGTGGAGGGGGAGAGAATGCCAGCATAGATTGGGGAGGGGGGACAATGCCAGTGTAGATTGGGGGGTGGGGGAGAATGCCAGTGTAGATTGGAGGGAGGGGGGAGAATGCCTGTGTAGATTGGAGGGAGGGGGGACAATGCCTGTGTAGATTGGAGGGAGGGGGGACAATGCCAATGTAGATTGGAGGGAGGGGGGACAATGCCTGTGTAGATTGGAGGGAGGGGGGAGAATGCCTGTGTAGATTGGAGGGAGGGGGGACAATGCCTGTGTAGATTGGAGGGAGGGGGGAAAATGCCAGTGTAGATTGGAGGGAGGGGGGACAATGCCTGTGTAGATTGGAGGGAGGGGGGACAATGCCTGTGTAGATTGAAGGGAGGGGGGAGAATGCCTGTGTAGATTGGAGGGAGGGGGGACAATGCCAGTGTAGATTTGGGGGGGGGGGAGAGAATGCCAGTTTGGATTGGGGGAGGTGGGGAGACAATGTCAGTGTAGATTGGGGGGCGGGGGGGAGAGAACGCCAGTGTAGATCGGAGGGAGGGGGGAGGACAATGCCAGTGTAGATTGGGGGGCGGAGAGAATGCCAGTGTAGATTGGGGGGGGAGAGAATGCCAGTGTAGATTGGGGGGAGAGTATGCCAGTGCAGGTTAGGGGGTGGAGAATGCCAGTGTAGATTTGGGGGGGTGAATGCCAGCTGGATGGCTGGTGGTGGTTCTGCGCACCACAACAGTCTTTAATACACCTGGTTGGTTTCTGCATCCCCAGTAAGCAGTTTTAATTTTATTCTTCAATTTCTTCCATAGATTATGATCTTGAACTATCCCCCGGGTCTCCAGCTCTTTATCTTTCTCTCTTACCCCCGCCCCCATGGCCTCCAGCTATATTCTGGTGGAAGACCGCTGGCTGCTGGTGGCTGGCTTCTGATGACTAACAATGAACTGACTGCTGGTAGCATGACTTGAACTACTGGCTCCTGGTGACTTGCTGTGGGCTAGTCCAGTGTAAGTACCAGGATATGCCCACCTGGGACTTCCACTGCTGGTCCTGCAGGAGGTGATCCCTTAAGATGCATTACTTGTGGTGTGGGCACTCACCATTGCCATGCAAATAAAGGGATCACCTCCTGCAGGGCCAGCAGTGGAAGTCCCAGGTGGGCATATCCTGGTACTTACACTGGACTGTGCCCCCTGCCCCTGCTGCCTGCCCCTGCCCCTGCCCCCTGTCCCTGCCCCCATGGATTTTAAGTTCCTTTATGTCTAGATAGGAAAAAGTATCCTCCAAAATACTGGAAAATGCACCAAAGTTTTAAAAATTGGAATTTTCTGAGGGTCATGCCCCCAGGCTCCTGTAGAAAATAATTTTCATGCATGATGTACAATGTACCCACTTCTAAAATTGTCACTATACCACTGTCTCAAGATTAGAAAGAAAGAACTTACATTTATATAGTACACTTCATGTGCCCTGGATGTCCTAAAATGCATCACCACCAATTAATTACTTTGTGAAGCGTAGTCACTATTATTACATAGGCAAGTGCAGTAACCAAATTGTTCACCGCAAGGTCCCACAAACACCAATGCGATAAAAGATGCTTTTGGTGGTGCTGCTTGTGACATAAATATTGGCCAAGATACTGGGAGAAATCCTCTGCTCTTCAAATAGTGCCATGAGACTTTTCACAACTGTAAAAAAGTTAAATGGGACCTCAAGTTCACGTTGTATCTAATAGGTGGTACCTCCAGCAGCTCTCTCTTACACTGAAGTGCCAATGTAGATTTTGGGTTCAAATCCTGGAGTGGGGCTTGAGTCCACATCTTCTGATACAGAGGCAAATGAACCAAGCTATTTCTATTGATAAAACAAGATTAGTGTACTGATGCTTCCCTTGTTCATTGGATCTTCCTCCTAGTTTTAACCTTCAGATAAGGTGGGAGCCATGCTTAGCTAATTCGTGACATTTCAGCTATTAAAGTACTCCTGTTGTAAATTATTGGGAATATTCATCAAGGTGGCAGGAGAAAGTTAGAGGACAGAAAATCATGCTGATGGTGACATATTGATATGAAATGCATGCAATGGTAAGTAATCAGCAGAGAATGATGACATTTCTTAATCACATGCCAAGAATTTGTACAGGAATGTGCTGTGATTATTCGGGTCTTAGCATTATGCATGTACCATAGTATCATAGTAGGTACAGCACAGGAGGAGGCCATTTGGCCATTCGTGTCTGTGCCGGCTCTTTGAAAGAGCTATCCGATTAGTCCCATTCCCCTGCTCTTTCCCCATAGCCCTGTAAATGTTTTCCCTTCAAGTATTTATCCAATTCCCTTTTGAAAGTTACCGTTGAATCTGCTTCCACCGCCCTTTCAGGCAGTGCATTCCAGATCATAACTACTCGCTGCATAAAAAATGTTTCCTCATGTCGCCTCTAACTCTTTTGCCGATCACCTTAAATCTGTGTCCTCTGGTTACTGACCCTTCTGCCACTTGAAACAGTTTCTCCTTATTTACTCTTTCAAAAGCGTTCATGATTTTGAACACCACTATTAAATCTCCCCTTAACCTTCTCTGTTCGAAGGAAAACAACCCCAGCTTCTCCAGTCTCTCTTCTGAAGTCCCTCATCCCTGGTACCATTCTGGAAAATCTCTTCTGCACCTTCTCTAAGATCTTGACATCCTTCCTAAAGTGTGGTGCCCAGAAATGGTCACAATACTCCAGCTGAGGCCTAACCAGTGTTTTATAAATGTTTAGCATAACTTCCTTGCTTTTGTACTCTATGCCTCTATTAATAAAGCCCAGGATCCCATATGCTTTTTTAACAGCCTTCTCAACTTGTCCTTCCACCTTCAAAGATTTGTGTACATACACCCCCAGGTCTCTCTATTCCTGCACCCCCTTTAAAATTGTACCATTTAGTTTATATTGCCTCTCCTCATTCTTCCTGCCAAAATGTATCACTTCGCACTTCTCTGTGCGAAATTTCATCTGCCATGTGTGCGCCCATTCCACAAGCCTGTCTATGTCCTCTTGAAGTCTATTACTATCCTCCTCACGGTTTGCTACAGTTCCAAGTTTTTGTAGGGTGTTTTGGGGTTGTTCTCACCCTATTGATCGGTGCAGATATCTGGCCGCCGGTCTTGCCAAGGAACACTTATACCTCACGGATCGGGGGTTCAGGAAAACGGGACTTATGCTAACGCACCCAGTGATGGATCACGTAGCTGAATAGCACAGAGAACACACAAACTTGGTGTTTGAATTGAATTGGAATGTTGGTTTTATTATACCGTCAACACGAAGAAAATAACGATAAAAACGGTCCTACACAGTACATTGAGTTACACACACCCACTACAGTACTTTATCCCACTAAATTAAGAGGTTGGTGGGGACCCTGGAGACACCTATCTCTCTCACACACACACACACACACACACACACACACATATGGTCGAGGCTCACCAATCCTTTGCACTTGCAGGCCTGGCTGACCGGTTCTCTCACATAGGGTTCGTTGGTTTTGCTGGAAGCCGCTCTCCTCCATAGAGAGCTCGGGTGAGCAAGAGAAGCAGAACAAGAGAGAGAGGGGTTTCGAGCTTCCACTAATATACCCCTCTCTTACAATGGTCTTCGTCACTAAATGAGGCTCTTCATGTCTGTTTATAAACAGTTCTTACAAAGTCCTTGATGGCTTTTGATGGTCTCTCATCATGTTGTAATTGCTCCTCTCGATGGGTCATTGTTCTACGAATTAATTCCGATTTGTTGAGCACTTGCCACACAAGGCTTCCTTTTTATCCCACGTCCTAGGTGTCGATTGGTTTCGCATCAGAACCAAGGCATGGCCCCGCTATGTCTGGAGCAGTTGCCTCTCTCAATGGCCGACTGCCTCTCGAATTAGTGCTGAGTGTTGACCTCCTGCTGTAGGTTTTGCATTAAAACAGAGGCATGTCTGAAGCAGTAATTCTCCCACATTCCACTGTGTGTGTTGTTGATTTGACTGGTGACCTCTCACCTATCCTTCCATCTTAAGATTTTGGTCAATGGCCAAAGTTTTACATCCTCAGGGAAAAGGTGGAATTCCCAGAATTCTTACATTTTGTGTCATTCTCAAATTTTGAAATTGTGCCCTGTACACCCAAGTCCAAGTCATTAATATATATCAAAAAAGCAGTGGTCCTAGTACTGACCCCTGGGGTACACCAGTCTGAAAAACAACCGTTCACCACTACTCTCTGTTTCCTGTCACTGGCTACAACAAATATATTAAGCGTCAATTGTTTCAGTTCATAACTGTTGGACAATGCATAAGGGACTCTTTGAAGATTTGGATTTTATTTCAAAAATTTGTAATATATGCCAAGTTTTAAATATGTCAAGTTTCTTCTGCTCCTTTGACTATCTGTCATAGATAGTCCTGATTTGTGCTCTATACCTTTTACATTGTCATTTATATACACTGTACAACTAAGCTAGAGGTGAGGATGATGGAGTGAATGCAGTTTACTTGGATTTTCAGAAAGCATTGGTGAAGTTCCACATGAGATTACCAGGATTTTGAAGAGGTTTCGAAAGGCAAGAAGGAAGGTGACAAGGTGAAGGTGTTTAGGGAGGGAGTTCTAGAATGTAGGACTGAGATGGCTGATCTTCTGCCACTGATGGTGGATTGGAGGGGGGGTGTACAAGTCCTCAAAATCAGAGGAGTGAATGGCAATGGCTGAAAGAGGTTATAGAGGTTGGTGGGGGGGGGGGGGGTGGTAGGTGAGGCCATGGAGGAATTTATAAACAAGTGTGAGGATATTGAATTCAGTGTGTTGGAGGAAATTGGAGTTCAGTGAAGACAGAAGTGATAGGTGAGTGTGAGTTAAGACACGATGCGAGTGGCAGAATTTTGGACTAATAGAGTGAAGCTCAGGAGCAGGCATTGAAGAAGTCAGGTCTGGAGGTAACAAAAGCATGGATAAAGGTTTCAAACTCGGTGACGAGGTAAGAGCGGAGGTGGGTGACGTTCTGGAGGTAGAAGTAAGCAATATTGATGATGGATAGGATGTTGGGTTTGAAACTCAGCTTAAGGTTAAACAGAGTGTGATCCCTTTGATTGAACCTGAAGAAGCAGCTAGGGAGGGGGAGGGATCAGGGCAAAAGGATACAGAGTTAAATTTAATGAAATTGATGACAAGTTGTCTAGAGGGTAGAAATTCCACTGGGGTTCCCTGATCTCCCAGTGCAACTTCAATCGAAGATTGGCGGAAACCTGGAGAAATGACATTAACAGCTGGATACGCCATTTCTCCAGGGTTTCTACTGATCTTCCACCAAAGTTATGGTATGAGTTTGGAAGAATCCCCCATGAAATGCCAGGCGTAGATGTTTTCAGAATTGGCTTAGCAACAGAAAATGGAGGGCGGTGATCAATGCTCTTCACAGGAAATTGTTCCGGGATCTCTGCTCTACACAATGTTTGTGAATGATATGGAACAGAGTGTTTCCAGTATTAGTATTACATTTGCTGTTGATGCATAGCTTGGGGCAGGTAATAAGTACAGAGGAGATTATTGTCGAAGAAACTTGGACTAAGTTATGTATATAAGCTAAAATATGAATTTAATGTGGACAATGTAGGAAATGAATAAAAGAACAGTTAACAGTAAAAGCCTTGAATTTTGTCAATCTATTCCAAAGTTCTTCTTTCAGTTCTGGTCTTTATCATGTTGGCCCTAGAGAAAGAAAATATTTACCTTCTGGCTGGCCATAGGTTTTCATTAGGCTCTGCTGAGATCCTCTGATCTGAGTGGTGCTGGGCTCAAGGTCTAAGGCCTACTCTGGGTGCCAATCTAAATGAGTACCTGCCCAGTGTTGAGGCAAGTAGAAGCTACCATTAGGTTTCTTCAGTGCAAGCACTCTTTACCCTCCCCATCGGGAAAATCCCAGACCAATGCAAAGGGGTTGCAGATCCAGTATCATGGTCTGCAACTCATCCTTCTTTGCTCCTTTGCACTTATAGCTGCAGGTCTCCCATATCTGTGAATTACTGTATCCAACAATCTGCTGTGAGTTGTCTTCGATTTAATAGAATCTATTCACAGGCATCTTTTATGATGAGAACAACACAGTTTACATTTTATAACGTTATATATTATGTATACACATTGCTCTTTGATTTCAAATAACATCTTATTCTTATTTGCATTTAGGTGTTCTACTGATCCTGGCACTGACAGAAGAACTAATATCCACTGCACAAGAATTGTCTCCTAACTCATGGTCTCAAAACCATCTAATAGACTTAACTACTGTAAGCATGGTGATGCCCAAACCTAGTGCCACTCCCAAGATGACAGACCATACTAACTGGCACAGGACCTCAGATACAGATGGGAATATCTTGAAATATCTTCAGATAGTCCATAACACGAAGCTGATGGATATCAGCTTAATTGAACCTACACCTACTGTCATCCAGCCGCTTCTATCAGCCTCATCACAGGATGTCGCCCGTAATTATCACAGAACAATGGAGGCCACAGTTTCCTTATATAATCAAAGTACTTTGCATTCAGAGCCAGCACCTTCAAAGGAGAGACTGTCTCCTCTTCACAAAGATGACTTAGTGGAGCCTGCGCAACTTCATGGAAATGTAATGCTGCATTCTTCATTTTCTACTAGAATATACCACAGAGATTTTGAGACAGTCTCTTCATCTGTTAATCATCAATCTGAGCTTGTTTCAAGAACCTCAGATATCCATAACATCACTATGTTGATATTCTCAAATGATGTAGCTACACTGAATCAGGCTGACAACTTGCATGACCTTAAGAATCTTTGGCAAGCGGAGGGATCAAACATTACAGAAGAAAGGGATTCACAGACACCACTTCTTCCTGCCTTGCCAAGTAGTCTGATGATTAGTTCTGTCTCACAGGTCGCTTCTACCTTTGATAGCTTGTCATTAAAATCACAGCCAGGTCTAAACTTGGATTTGTCTATCATAACAGCAGGTGAATATCCCCCATATATAGATACACTTCAGGATTTATTGAAAGTTAGTGATAAAAACCTATCCGTCGTGTTTGGATCTTATATTTCAACCTCCATGACAACATTCAGCACTATGGAAAGTGATGCTTTAGCTCATGGCATTCTGCCAACTATGTCTACACCTGGGATCTCTTCAACCTTGTCAGAATCTGACACAACAGCAGCAGGGAGCTTCCTGAACAGAATAGTTCCTGCTGGGACTAGGGGCCCTGAAACACCTGGCAACATTTCCCATGTAACTGAAGTAGATAAGCCACAACAAAAAGCAACTATCTGCCTCAGCAAAGTTGACATAGCCTGGATTATTCTGGCAGTCAGTGTGCCTGTTTCATCATGCTGTAAGTAAGGAGTTTAATTTCACTATTATATGGGTATAGATGGATGAATAGTTTAGATAATCAGCCTACATGTGGCTACAATAATGATTAGCAATTCAACAGAGAGATCAATGTCCAGTACAACTGAAAAAAACTCAGAAATGTGTGCACGCAATGAGGAGCTTCTAGGACAATCTTACACCGAAAGGAGTGTAGAAAGGCTAATTTATAGCAAGAATAATGTCATATCATTTTAATAATTGAGACCATTACTTCAGGTTTCAGTCTAAGCGTGTCCAGAGAAAGGGAAGATGCATCAACTATTTCTGTAATTGATTACTGGGCACTTCTATCTGATAAAGTCTTTAAATGTGCTGTCTCTAATTCTGCAAATACAATGGTGGAAAATGTTGCACCTTCAGATAGAAGAGAGTGATAATGGTACAGAGCTGCTCTGAGCTTGAATAAATTCTGCATTTAACAGAACTTGACTCAGTCTAGTCATCATCAATGTGAAACTACTATCATTGTACAAGTGGTGGTCAATAGTCCTAAATTAAAACATGACCGCAGGAAGCTCAAATTGTTTTCAGATTGACTATTAACAGTCCTTAATGTGGCAGACACTGTGGGAAACCAAAACATCACACTGGTGTTCTTGGGGTAAAGTATATGGTACGCTATTAGGGTAATGATTGCAGGGGAGTGCTGTACCTCATCTGCCTCAGACAACAGTTTACATAAGAGTGTGGTGGTATCAATGAGTACGTAGTGAAAAACTATGCTATTTTCTAGCAATGTAATTACTATAACCTTTACAAATGAGTTAGGAAAGCAACATTTGCATCTGATCTGAGTGAACTGTATTATTCAGCATTGGAGCAGCACAGGTCCTTCTGGAACAGGGTTCTGAACCTATTAATCCAGTATAAATATCCAAGGGCCGAACGTTACTTGTAAATTGAAGGAGGTGAAAATATAATGGGGTCAAAAATCCATAACCCTTCCAGTGTGCTCCTGCTGTAATTCCAGCAGGACTGTCCCAGATGAGCCAGAAATGAGGTTAGGACCCAGATATTCCAGGTCCCAGCCTTATGTTGGAGATTTGTGGGGTGTTGCTTGCAGGGGAGCCACATAAATATTTAAAATCTACAGCATATCTAATTGATTGGATCTGCCCTTGGTTGCTATTTTTCCTGAGTGTTAGAAACCCAACCTCCATCCATATGGAATGCGTTATTATATGGAATATTCAGGTTGTTATACTGTCATACAAATTGCCAACAGCTGGAAACGTGCCCCCTTTCTTACTCCATTACTGATAAATAATATTTTAAGTTATTTAGTGGATATACATATATCACGTTTGGTATGATACTGTTTACTAGACATGTTTTCCTATGCTTGTGGTACAGTAATAAACCACACATTCAATAGGATTGAGTCCTGTAGAAAACAATTACAGTCAGATCGTGTTGATTAAGTGTCAGTTTGGCTGAGTCAGTAGCACTCTCTTCTCTGAGTCAGAAGGTTATGGGTTCAAGCACCACTTCAGGATCTAGTAACATAATCTACCCTGACACACCAATAAAGTACTGAGGGAGTGCTGCATTGTCAGAAATGCCTTCCTTCAGATGAGACATTAAACCATATCTGCCTGTTAATGATCACATGGCACTCAAACAAGACTGGGAGTTCGCGCAATTTCCTGGCCAATATTCTTCCCTCAACCAATACTACCAAAAATGATTAACTGGTCATTGGAGATGGTGCAGAGGAGATTTACTATAATGGTAACAGAGATAAGGAACTTCAGTAATGTGTAGAAATTATGGAAACTGGGATTGTGCTAGTGCTGTGGAGGAGGGTTTAAACTAATTTGGCAGGGGGAGGGGATCCAGAATGTAGCAGCAGAGAGGAGAGACTAGGTGCATAGTAAAAGTTAGGAGGGACAAATAGCAACAGAATAAAGAATAGTGTAGAAAGAGCAGGAATTAGGTGGAGGAAAAAAGCAAAACAGACCAGCATGGTGACTGAATGCATGTCTGTTAATGTGGGCAGTGTTACAAATAAGGTTGATGGAACTGCAGGCACAAGTTGTCACATGGGGTTATGATATAGTGGCTATAACGGAGACCTGGCTTAAACATGGGCAAGAATGGGAAATAAATATTCCTGGCTACAATGTATTCAGGAAGGATAGGGAAGGAAAAAAGAAAGGGGTGAGGAGGTGGCAGTATTAATCAAGGATAATATTACAGTTCTACAGAAGAGCAATATTTGGTGTGATGAGTTTGGGCTTCCTCCTCTCCATGCACTTCTACTTGGAACAGAACATTGTGATGTCATTAACAGATGTACTAGACGGTTCAAAGACTGAATCTGTTTGGTTAGAGTTAAGAAACAGAAAGGAGCTGTTACATTGCTGGGTGTTTAATACAGACCCCAAATAGTGAGAAGCAGATAGAGGAGCAAATCTGTAGGCAAATTTCAGAGAAATATAAAAATAATAGAGCATTAATAGTAGGGGACTTCAGTTACCTGGGGAAAAAAGTGTAAAGGGCAAGGAGGGTGAAGAATTCTTAAAATGTGTACAGAAGAACTTTCTTAATCAGTATGTTTCTAGCCCAACGAGGAAGGAAGCAGTGCTGGATCTGGTTCTGGGGAATGAAGTAGGGCAAGTGTAGTGTGTTTCAGCGGGAGAACAAATGGGTAATAGTGATCATAATATAATTAGGTTTAAAGTAGTTATGGAAAGGGACAAAGAAAAATCGACAGTGAAAATACCCACTGGAAGAGAGTCAATTTCAGTGATTTGAGAAGGGATCCAGCACAGGTGGACTGGAAACAAAGATTGGCCAGGTAAACAGTAAATGAGCAATGGCAGGCCTTCAAGGCGGAGATAGGTCATTTACAAACCAAGCATATTCCCATAAGGAGGAACGATAGGGCATCCAAAGCTGGAGCTCCCTGGATGACAAAGGAAATAGAGGTTAAAATAAAACAGAAAAAGGAGGTTTATGAAAAAAATCAGGTACAGAATACAGTAGAAAACCAGGCAGAATACAGAGAGTGCAGGAGGAAATTGAAAAAGGATATAGGAAGGGCAAAGAGAGAGTATGGAAAAAGATTAACAGGTAACATAAAAGGGAACCCAAAAATCTTTTATAAATATATAAAAAGTAAAAGGATAGTTAAAGGAATGGTGGTACCAATTATGGACAAAGAAGGAAATCTTCTTGTGGAGGCAGAGGATATGATTGAGGTACTGAATGAGTACTTTCCATCTGTCTTCACAAAAGAAGAGGATGAAGTTAATGTCACAGTAGAGGAGGAGGGAGTAGAGATATTGGATAGGATAAAAATAGAGAGAAAGGAGGTGCTAAATAGGTTGACATCACTAAAAGTTAACAAATCACCTGGTCCGGATGGGATGCATCCTAGGTTGCTGAGGGAAGCTAGGGTGGAGATAACAGAAGCTCTGACCACAATCTTTCAATCCTCCTTGGATATGGGAGTGGTGCTAGAGGACTGGAGGATTGCAAATGTCACACCTCTGTTCAAAAAAGGGGAGAGGGATAAACCTGGTAACTACAGGCCAGTCAACCTAATGTCAATGATGGGAACTCTGCTAGAAACCATTGTCAAGGACAAAATTAATTCTCACTTGGAGAAGCATTGGTTAGTAAGGGACAACCAGCACAGATTTGTTAAAGGCAAATCATGTCTGACTAATGTGATTGAGTTCTTTGATGAAGTATAGAGCAGGTTGATGAAGGTAATGCAGTAGATGTATATATGGACTTTCAAAGGGCATTTGAGAAAGTACCACATAACACACTTAGTCAGAAAATAGAAGCACATGGGATTAAAGGGACGATGGAAACTTGGATACATAATTGGCTACGGCTAGAAGGCAGAGAGTAGTGGTGAACAGATGTTTGTTCTGTCTGGAAAGAAGTATGCAGTGGGGTCTCCTGGGGATTGGTATTGGGACAATTGCTTTTCTTTTTATATATAAATGACCTGGACTTGGGTTTAGGGAGTACAATTTTGAAGTTTGCGGAGGATACCAAACTTGGCAACGTGGTGAATAGTGGCAGACTTCAGGAGGACACAGACAGACGGGTGAAATGGACAGACACATGGCAGATGCAGTTTAATGCTGATAAGTGTGAAGTGATGCACTTTGGGAGGAACAACATGGAGAGGCGGTATAATCTAAATGGTACTATTTTGAGGGGGCTGCAAGAGCAGAGGGACCTGGGGGTACATATTCACAAATCTTTGAAGGTGGCAGGGCAAGTTGGTAAGGTGATTAAGAAAGCATATGGAACATTTGGCTTTGTAATTAGGAGTATTGAATACAAAAACAAGGAAGTCATGCTAAACCTTTACAAATCACTAGTGAGGCCTCAGCTGAAGTATTTTGTACAATTCTGGGCACCACATTTTTAGGAAGGATGTCAAGTCCTTGGAGAGGATACAGAGGAGGTTTACATGGATGATACCAGGGATGAGGGACTTCAGTTATGTGGAGAGATTGGAGAAGCTGGGATTGTTCTCAGAGCAGAGAAGGTTAAGGGGATGCCTAATAAAAGTATTCAAAATAATGAGGGGTTTTGATAGAGCAAATAGGAAGAAACTGCTTCCACTGGCAAGTGGGTCAGTAACCAGAGGTCATAGATTTAAAATAATTGGCAGAAGAACTAGAGGGGAAATGAGGAGAAATTTTTTCACACAGAGGGTTGTTAAGATCTGGAATGCACTACCCGAAAAGGTGGTGGAAGCAAATTCCATAGGAACTTTCAAAAGACAATTGGACATGTACTTGAAGAGGACTAATTTGCAGGGTTATGGGGAAAAATCTGGGGTGTGGGACTAATTGGATACCTCTTTCAAAGAGCCGGCACAGGCACGATAGGCCGAATGGCCTCCTTCTGTGCTGTAAGATTCTATGATTGTTCTTCTTGGAGCAGAGAGGTTAAGGGGAGATTTAATGGAGGTGTTCAAAATTATGAGAAGTTTTGATAGGGTAGATAGGGAGAAACTGTTTCCACTGGCAGGAGAGTCAGTAACCAGAGGACACAGATTTGAGATAATTGGCAAAAAAGCCAGAGGGAGCTGAGGAGAAATTTCTTTACTCAACGAATTGTTATGATCTGGAATGCATAGCCTGAAAGGGTGGTTGAAGCAGGTTCAATAGTGACTTTCAAAAGGGAGTTTGATATATGCTTAAAAAGAAAAAATATGCAGGGCTATGGGGAAAGAGCAGAGGAGTGGGAATAATTGGAAGCTCTTTCAGAGAGCCGGCACAGGTATAATGGGCCGAATGGCCTCCTTCTGTGCTGTATGATTCTACGATACTGTGATTTATCACATTACTGTTTGAGAGAAGTTGTTGATTGGAAATGGCTGCCTTGTTGCCCTACGTAACAATAGTGACTGCACTTCAAAGTAACATAATATTTGAAGCGCTTTAGGAGGTCCTGACAGATGCTAATAAATGCAAGTTCTTTCTTATTATGTTTCATTAACATTTATGTATCTTCATTACTTCTACTTTATTCTATGGGTACGCACATTTTTACTAATGTACACTGAAGGATTACCATCAAGAACAAGATACCACAGATGGAATATGAAGCTGTTAATCAGAATTCATAAAATGGTGAAAATAAGTATTTGCAGTTGAATTATACAGTTATTCAATTAGCTTTTTAATTGCTATGAGCAATGGAACATAGAAACAGGAGTAGGCCATTCAGCCCCTCGAGCCTGTTCCACCATTCAATTAGATCATGGCTGATCTGTATCTTAACTCCATCTACCCGCCTTGGTTCCATAACCCTTAATACCCTTGCCTAACAAAAATCTATCAATCAGTTTTGAAATTTTCAATTGACCCCCAGCCTCAACAGCTTTTTGGGGGAGAGTTCCAGATTTCCACTACCCTTTGTGTGAAGAAGTGCTTCCTGGCATCACCCCTGAATGGCCTAGCTTTAATTTTAAAATTATACCCCCTTGTTCTGGTCATAAGAGGAAATAGTTTCTCTCCATCTACCCTATCAAATCCTTTAATCATCTTAAAAACCTCAATTGGATCACCCCTTAATCTTCTATACTCGAGGAAATACAAGCCTAGTCTATGTAACCTGACCTCATAATTTAACCCTCTTCGGGTTCTGTTGACTCTGCATTGCACTACCTCTAAGGTCAATGTATCCTTCTTGAGGTGCGGTGCCCAGAACTGAATACAGTACTCCAGATGCAGTCTAACCAGAGCTTTATACAAGTGTAGCATAACTTCCACCCCTTTGTATTCCAGCCCCCTTGAGATGAAAGCTAACATTATATTAGCCTTTTTAATTATTTTTGGTACTTGTGCACTAGCTTTTAGTGATCTCTGTACACGGACCCTAAATCTTTCTGCTCCACCACAGTTCCTAGCTTCTCACCATTTAGAAAATACTCTGATCTATTAGTCTTAGGTCCAAAATGATGACCTCACACTTCCCCACATTGAACTCCATCTGCCACAGTTTTGCTCACTCACTTAATTTATCAATGTCCCTTTGCAACTTTCTGCTCCCATCTACACTATTTACTGTGCCACCTAACTTAGTGTCGTCAGCAAACTTGGATATACTGCTCTCTATTCCTTCATCCAAGTCATTTATAAATATAGTGAAAAGCTGAGACCCCAGTACAGATCCCTGGGGGACACCACTAGACACATCCTGCCAATTGGAGTATATACTCATTATCTGTACTCTCTGTCGCCTAACTCCTAACCATCTACCTCTACTCATGTCAAAAGGTTGCCTCCAATTCCATGAGCTTCCATTTTTCCTAATAGTCTCTTTGGTGGAACCTTATCGAGTGTCTTCTGGAAGTCCATATAAATAACATCCATAGACATTCCCTTATCTACCACATTAGTGACCTCCTCAAAAAATTCAGCTGGGCTAGTTAGACATGACTTACTCATTACAAATCCATGCTGGCTCTTTCTAATAAGTTCATGTTTGTCCCCTAAACATACGTTAGGCTAATAGGTCTATAATTTCCTTGTTTATCTCTCCCACCATTTTTCAATCCAACGGGACAATTCCTGAATCAAGAGAGTTTTGGAAGATCATGACTAAAGCATCTATTATTTCCTCATCTACTTCTTTTAATATACTGGGGTGGAAGGCATCAAGTTCTGGAGATTTGTCTATCTTTAGCCTCATTATTTTCTCCATTAAATGCCATTTGCATGATTCTATGATTCTATTTTTTTTTTATTCGTTCACAGGATGTGGGCGTCGCTGGCAAGGCCGGCATTTATTGCCCATCCCTAATTGCCCTTGAGAAGGTGGTGGTGAGCCGCCTTCTTGAACCGCTGCAGTCCGTGTGGTGACGGTTCTCCCACAGTGCTGTTAGGAAGGGAGTTCCAGGATTTCTATGTGCTTGTAAAGGGGCAGGTATACTAGATTGTCACTCCACTCCAGACTAGAAATTTTGATGGGAAGAAAAATGGGGTAACAGTAACAGAAATCGTCGGTCAATCCCCAATATTTAGTAACACCGGTATTACGCTTTTCTCTCACCAAAATTAATGAGGACTTGCGGCCCCATTGTTGTAAAACTGAGGAAGAGCAAGAGAACTACTTGTGTAATTAAACAACCTTGATCAACAAAAGAGGTGAGAGATAGTATAAAACTAAAAGAAAGGACTTATACGAAGGGAAAGAACAGTGGAGATCCCGCGGACTGTTAGAAATATAAAGAACAGCAAAGGGATACGAGGAAAGTAGTAAGACCTGCAAAAAGTGAATACCAGAAAAAACATTTGAGGGATATCAAGGACAACATTAAATGTCTTTACAAGTATATTAAGAGAAAGAGGGTGGCAAAGGGTAATGTGGGCCACTTAAAAGCAAACGCAGGTGATATTGTAATTGTAAATAAGGAAATGGAAGACTTGCTCAGCTCAGGCTCAAATAAGACGCCAAGGTTGCAAGGACCCTCAGGCAGTGGCCAAGGAGAGGGATGGAGTCGGTGGCTAGGGAATGGAGTTTGTGGCAGGGACCGAGAACAATGGCTTCAGCCTTCCCAATATTTAATTGGAGGAAATTTCTGCTCATCCAATACTGGATTTTGGACAAGCAGCGTGACAAATCAGAGGCAGTGGAGGAGTCGAGAGAAGTATCACAGTATCATAGTATCATTGTATGATACAGCACAGAAGGAGGCCATTCGGCCCAACGTGCCTGTGCCGGCTCTTTGAAAGAGCTATCTAATTAGTCCCACTGCCCTTCCCTTTCCACATGGCCCTGTAAATTTTTTCCCTTCAAGTATTTATCCAATTCCCTTTTGAAAGTTAGTATTGAATCTGCTTCCACCGCCCTTTCAAGCAGTGCATTCCAGATTACAATTCGCTGCATCAGAAAAACTTTAATTCTTTGGTTCTTTTGCCAATCACCTTAAATCCGTGTCCTTTGGTTACCGACCCTTCTGCCACCCAGGTTCTCCTGAAGTCTGTTACTATCCTCCACATTGTTTACTACATTTCTGTGTTTCGTGTCATCTGCAAACTTTGAAATTATATCCTCTATACCCAAGTCCAGGTGATTAATATATATCAAAAAGATCAATGGTCCTAATAATGACCCCTGGGGAACACCACTGCATACTTCCCTCCAGTCTGAAAAACAACTGTTCACCGCTATTTTCTGCTTTCTGTCCTTTAGCCAATTTTGTATCCACGCTGTCACTGTCCCTTTACTCCCATGGCCATTAATTTTGCTAACAAGTTTATTATGTGGTACATTATCAAATGCGTTTTCAAAGTCCATATACACAACATCAACCACACTACCCTCACCAACCCTCTCCGTTACTTCATCAAAGAACTCAATCAAGTTAGTTAAACAGGATTTGCCTTTAACAAAACCATGCTTGCTTTCAGTTATTAACACATATTTTGCCAAGAGCGAGTTCATTTTGTCCCAGATTATTGTGTCTCAAAGTTTCCACACCTCCGACGTTAGGCTGACTGGCCTGTAATTGATGGGTTTATCCCTCTCCCCTTTTTTGAACAGGGGTGTAACATTTGCAATCCTCCAGTCTTCTGGCACCACTCCCATATCAAAGGAGGATTGGAAGATTGTAGCCAGAGCCTCTGCAATTTCCACCTTTACTTCCCTCGATAACCTAGGATGCATCCCATCTGGATCAGGTGACTTTTCTGCTTTGAGTACTGGCAACCTTTTAAGTACCTCCTCTTTATCTATTTTTATTCTATCTGCTATCGCTACTACCTCCTCCTTTACTATTACATTGGCAGTATTCTCTTTAGTGAAAACAGATACAAAATACTCATTTAGTACCTCAGCCATACCCTCTGCCTCCATAAGATGATCTCCTTTCTTGTCCCTAATTGGCCCCACCCTTTCTTTGACTATCTTTTTACTATTTATATGTTTATAAAAGACTTTTGGTTTCCCTGTTATGTTAGCCACTAATCTATTCTCATACTTTCTCATTGCCCCTGTACTTTCTGTATTCAGCTTGGTTCTCTACTGTATTATGAAACTTACATTTGTCATAAGCCTCCCTTTTCTGTTTCATTTTAATCTCTATATCCTTAGTCATCTAGAGAGCTCTAGCTTTGGATGCCCTTCCTTTCCCCCTCGTGGAAATGTGTCCACTCTGTACCCGAACCATCTCCTCCTTGAAGGCCTCCCATTGTTCAATTACCATTTTGCCCACCAATTATTGATTCCAATCCACCTGGGCAAGATCTTCTTTTAACTCAATGAAATTAGCCCTCCTCCAGTTAAGTATTTTTAGGCTTGATTGTTCCTTGTCCTTTTCCATAACTATTCTAAACCTGATGATATTATGATCACTGTTCCCCAAATGCTCCTCCACTGAAACATGCTCCACTTCCCCAGAACTAGATCCAGCACTGCTTCCTTCCTCGTTGGGCTGGAAACACACTAATCAAGAAAATGTTCTTGTACATTTTTCAGGAATTCCTCCCCCTCTTTGCCCTTTACACTATTACTATCCCAATCTATATTGGGATAACTGAAGTCTCCCATTACCACGACTCTACAGTTCTTGCATCTTTCACTAATTTGCCGGCAAATTTGCTCCTCTATCTCCTTCCTACTATTTGGTGGCCTATAGAGTACACCCAGAAGCGTAATAGCGCCTCGATTGTTCCTTAATTCTCACCAAATAGATTCTGTCTTTGACTCCTCAGCTGCATCAACCCTTCCTAGTGCTATAATAGTTTCTTTGATCAATACTGCAACCTATCCCTTCCTGAGTCCCCTCTGCAGCCCCCGCTTCAGTGCCCTCTGCAGCCCCTGCTTCCTCAGGTTGCCATGGACCTGTGGGAAGGAAGAACAAAATGTTACAATGGTGCAGCATGTTCATTTGCCACATCACATAAGTTTTTTCTTCACATTCAATGCACAAATTCATTGGAAAAAGGCAATTTCCCCACTTGGTGCAGGCCAGGGCTCACAGGCTGCATGAGCAACCCCCATTCTAATTTCCTTTTCCCACCCTGCAGCCACGAAAGAGGTTTCAAACATGTAGCTCCAGCATGGAACACATGCAATTCACAAACTTCAGATGTCTCTCCTCTCTGTCTCAGCCTGGCCAGGAGACAAAGTAATAGAATGTGACGCTCACATTGCCTGAATCCAATATCTGATTCGCCCACAGATGGTACACCCTTGTACCCCTGTAGCTGCGGGGCTCTGTTCTCATGGGGGGTAAGCTCCCTCAGGAAGGAAGTACCCCCACCCATCATCATCCGCTCCCGGGGATTATGAGCCATCTTACCCTACACAGACATAAAAATATGAAAAAGAGAGAGCATCACGTTAGTTGCTGACTGTTGTTAGGGACTTTGTTTCATGAATTCTAATGTGCTCTTTCTGCAGCAGGAATAAAAAGGTGTGAAATTCATTACTTTGGAAAGGCTGTCTCCCATGGCAACTGAGTTTTACAACTCACTTGACTTTAGTTTCAACCTTCCACAAACAACTTGTAAAAA
>NW_027138710.1:10000-22500 GCF_035084215.1 Heptranchias perlo
GGTATGGCTCGTTGCGTGCGGCAGGAGGCGGCGCAGCGTTCGGTACCGAGCACTCGGAGGTGCGGTGCTGCCCGCCGGAGTGACAGCGAAAGGCTGCGCACCGCTTTCCGCCTGCTAACTCGGCGTCCGTGAGACCGACCGACTCCGCTTTAGCACCGGAGCTAGAGTGGGGCAAGGGGCACCGAAGGGTACCGGAACGATGACGTTCGCACACCGGGAAGTCGAGTGCCGGGCCGCCGAAAGCGAGCAGGGTGCCACCGCTCGGGGCCCCGGTTTGTCCGTCCCACCCGGAGGCCCATATCTCCGGAAGACACAGGCCGATTTCCACCGGGTATGGCTCGTTGTGTGCGGCCGGACCAGGCGCAGCGGACGGTACCGAGCACTCGGAGGTCGGGCGCTGCCCGCCGGAGGTACAGCGAAAGGCTGCAAACCACTTTCCGCCGCCTCCCTCCGCGGGCGTGAGACCGACGGTCGTCGGGTTTGTTTCCGCGGCTAGAGCAGGACGAGGGGCAGCGAACGGTACCGGAAGGAACCCGGTCGCACACCGGGAAGTCGACTAGCGGGCCGCCGAAAGCGAGCACGGGGCCCCGGTTTGTCCGTCCCACCCGGAGGCCCATATCTCTGGAAGGCACAGGCCGATTTCCACCGGGTATGGCTCGTTGTGTGCGGCCGGACCAGGCGCAGCGGACGGTACCGAGCACTCGGAGGTCGGGCGCTGCCCGCCGGAGGTACAGCGAAAGGCTGCAAACCACTTTCCGCCACCTCCCTCCGCGGGCGTGAGACCGACGGTCGTCGGGTTTGTTTCCGCGGCTAGAGCAGGACGAGGGGCAGCGAACGGTACCGGAACGAACCCGGTCGCACACCGGGAAGTCGACCAGCGGGCCGCCGAAAGCGTGCTCGGGTCCCCGGTTTGTCTGTCCCACCCGGAGGCTGATATCTGAGGAAGTCCGAGGCCGATTTCCTCCGGCTAACTCGGCGGGCAATGTGTCCCCCCCACCATCTTCGGCTGATTACCGTGGCTGGACCGGATCAAGGAGCAACGGAACCGTGCCAGAACGACGTCGGTCGGACGGCGTGAACTGATAGTGCCGAGGCCGGAAACCGAGCCGGAAATGTGCACCGATTTATTGGTCCCACTCGCAGGCCCATATCTCCGGAAGGCCGAGGCCGATTTCCTCCGGGTATGGTTCGCTGCGTGCAGCCGGAAGGGGAGCAGCGGACGGCACTGAGCAGCCGGAGGTGCGGCGCTGCCCGCCGGAGCTGCAAGCGAAAGGCTGCGCACCGCTTTCCGCTGGTTAACTCGGCAGGCCGTCAGGCCGACCGACTCCGCTTCAGCACGGGAGCTAGAGTCGGGCAAGGGGCACCGAAGGGTACCGGAAGGATCACGTTCGGACACCGGGAAGTCGAGTGCCGGGCCGCCGAAAGCGAGCTCGGGGCCCCGGTTTGTCCGTCCCACCCGGAGGCCCATATCTCGAGAAGGCACAGGCCGATTTCCTCCGGGTTTGGCTCGCTGCGTGCGGCCGGACGAGGTGCAGCGAACGGTACCGAGCACTCGGAGGTGCGGCGCTGCCCGCCGGAGGTACAGCGAAAGGCTGCAAACCGCTTTCCGCCTCCTCTCCCCTCGGGCGTGAGACCGACGGTCGTCTGGTTTGCTTCCGCGGCAAGAGCAGGACGAGGGGCACCGAGCGGTACCAGAACGAACCCGGTCGCACACCGGGATGTCGAGTGCCCGGCCCAAACCCGCTACCCCCCCCCCCACCCGAAAGCGAGCCACGGTTTGTGGATTAAAAGTGAAGCGGCAAAGATTTGTAAAACAGCGTGAAATGATGAACCAGAAGCCCAAAGTAATGGTGGGAATAAAAGTTCCGAAATGTGAAATGGTGAACCAGAAGTTGTGTGAACTGTTTAACCCAAAGTGGCAAAAATGGATTAAAAGGGGTGAAATGATCGACCGCAAAGCAGGGCAAGCATTAAACAAAAGCAGCAGCATTTTTTAAAAAGGGACAAATGGTTTACCAGAATCCCAAAAGAATGCTCAGAGACTTAAGTGCCAAAGGGGCAAATGGTTAACCAGAAGCTGGGTGAACTGCTTAACCCAAAGTGGGAAAAAGGATAAAAAAGGGTGTGAACTGATCAACCAGAAGTCGACAACAATGTGCGGCGATTAAGTCTGAAAGAGGGAAAGGTTGACCGGAAAGCAGGGAAATGATTAAACAAAAGCAGAAAAATTCAGTAAAAAGGGGCAAGTGGTGAACCAGAAGTTGGGTGAACTGCTTAACCAAAAGTGGGAAAGAGGATTAAAAGGGGAGAAATGTTGAACCAGATGTCGAAAACAATGCGCGGCGATGAAGTCTGAAAGAGGAAAAGGTTGACCGCAAAGCAGGGAAAGGATTAAACAGAAGCAGCAATATCTTTTAAAAAGGGACAAATGGTGAACCAGAATCCCAAAAGAATGCTCAGAGACTTAAGTCCCAAAGGGGCAAATGGTTAACCAGAAGCTGGGTGAACTGTTTAACCAAAAGTGGGAAAAAGGATTAAAATGTTGTGAAATGATTAACCAGAAGGCGAAAGCAAAGTGCGGCGGCGAAGTCCTAAAGGGGAAAAGGTTGACCATAAAGCAGGGAAATGATTAAACAAAAGCAGAAAAATTCAGTAAGAAGGGGCAAATGGTTAACCAGAAGTTGGGTGAACTGCTTAACCAAAAGTGGGAAAGAGGATTAAAAGGGGAGAAATGTTGAACCAGATGTCGAAAACAATGCGCGGCGATGAAGTCTGAAAGAGGAATAGGTCGACCGCAAAGCAGGGAAATGATTAAACAAAAGCAGAAAAATTCAGTAAAAAGGGGCAAATGGTGAACCAGAAGCTGGGTGAACTGCTTAACCAAAAGTGGGAAAAAGGATTAAAAGGGGAGAAATGTTGAACCAGATGTCGAAAACAAGGTGCGGCGATGAAGTCTGAAAGAGGAATAGGTCGACCGCAAAGCAGGGAAAGGTTTAATCAAAAGCAGCAATATCTTTTAAAAAGGGACAAATGGTGAACCAGAATCACAAAAGAATGCTCAGAGACTTAAGTCCCAAAGGGGAAATGGTTAACCAGTAGCTGGGTGAACTGTCCAACCCAAAGTGGGAAAAAGGATTAAAAGGGGTGAAATGATTAACCAGAAGGCGAAAGCAAAGTGCGGCGGCGAAGTCGTAAGGGGAAAAGGTTGACCAGAAAGCAGGGAAAGCATTAAACAAAAGCGGCAACATTTTTAAAAAAGTGGCAAATGGTTAACCAGAATCCCAAAAGAATGCTCAGAGACTTAAGTCCCAAAGGGGAAATGGTTAACCAGAAGCTGGGTGAACTGGTGAACCAAAAGTGGGAAAAAGGATTAAAAGGGGAGAAATGTTTAACCAGAAGGCAAAAGCAAAGTGCGGCGGCGAAGTCCAAAAGGGGAAAAGGTTGACAAGAAAGCAGGGAAATGATTAAACCAAAGCGGAAAAATTCAGTATAATGGGGCAAATGGTTAACCAGAAGCTGGGTGAAATGGTTAACCGAAAGTGGCAAAAAAAGATTTAAAGGGGAAAAATGATTAACCAGAAGTCGACAACAATGCGCGGCGATGAAGTCTGAAAGGGGAAAAGGTTGACCACATAGCAGGGAAACGATTAAACAAAAGCGGCAACATTTTTAAAAAAGTGGCAAATGATTAACCAGAATCCCAAAAGAATGCTCAGAGACTAAGTCCCAAAGGGGAAATGGTTAACCAGAAGCTGGGGGAAATGGTTAACCAAAAGTTGCAAAAATGATTAAAAGGGGTGAAATGATTAACCAGGAGGCTAAAGCAATGTGCCGCGGTGAAGTCTGAAAGAGGGAAAGGTTGACCAGAAAGCATTAAACAAAAGCGGCAACATTTTTTAAAAATTGGCAAATGATTAACCAGAATCCCAAAAGAATGCTCAGAGACTAAGTCCCATAGGGGAAATGGTTAACCAGAAGCTGGGGGAAATGGTTAACCAAAAGTTGCAAAAATGATTAAAAGGGGTGAAATGATTAACCAGAATTCGAAAATAATGTGCGGCGATGAAGTCCTAAAGGGGAAAAGTTTGACCACAAAGCAGGGAAAGCATTAAACAAAAGCGGCAACATTTTTTAAAAATTGGCAAATGATTAACCAGAATCCCAAAAGAATGCTCAGAGACTAAGTCCCAAAGGGGAAATGGTTAACCAGAAGCTGGGGGAAATGGTTAACCAAAAGTTGCAAAAATGATTAAAAGGGGTGAAATGATTAACCAGGAGGCTAAAGCAATGTGCCGCGGTGAAGTCTGAAAGAGGGAAAGGTTGACCAGAAAGCATTAAACAAAAGCGGCAACATTTTTAAAAAAGTGGCAAATGATTAACCAGAATCCCAAAAGAATGCTCAGAGACTGAGTCCCAAAGGGGAAATGGTTAACCAGAAGCTGGGGGAAATGGTTAACCAAAAGTTGCAAAAATGATTAAAAGGGGTGAAATGATTAACCAGGAGGCTAAAGCAATGTGCCGCGGTGAAGTCTGAAAGAGGGAAAGGTTGACCAGAAAGCATTAAACAAAAGCGGCAACATTTTTTAAAAAGTGGCAAATGATTAACCAGAATCCCAAAAGAATGCTCAGAGACTAAGTCCCAAAGGGGAAATGGTTAACCAGAAGCTGGGGGAAATGGTTAACCAAAAGTTGCAAAAATGATTAAAAGGGGTGAAATGATTAACCAGGAGGCTAAAGCAATGTGCCGCGGTGAAGTCTGAAAGAGGGAAAGGTTGACCAGAAAGCATTAAACAAAAGCGGCAACATTTTTTAAAAATTGGCAAATGATTAACCAGAATTCCAAAAGAATGCTCAGAGACTAAGTCCCAAAGGGGAAATGGTTAACCAGAAGCTGGGGGAAATGGTTAACCAAAAGTTGCAAAAATGATTAAAAGGGGTGAAATGATTAACCAGGAGGCTGAAGCAATGTGCCGCGGGGAAGTCTGAAAGAGGCAAAGGTTGACCAGAAAGCATTAAACAAAAGTGGCAACATTTTTTAAAAATTGGCAAATGATTAACCAGAATCCCAAAAGAATGCTCAGAGACTAAGTCCCAAAGGGGAAATGGTTAACCAGAAGCTGGGGGAAATGGTTAACCAAAAGTTGCAAAAATGATTAAAAGGGGTGAAATGATTAACCAGGAGGCTAAAGCAATGTGCCGCGGTGAAGTCTGAAAGAGGGAAAGGTTGACCAGAAAGCATTAAACAAAAGCGGCAACATTTTTAAAAAATTGGCAAATGATTAACCAGAATCCCAAAAGAATGCTCAGAGACTAAGTCCCAAAGGGGAAATGGTTAACCAGAAGCTGGGGGAAATGGTTAACCAAAAGTTGCAAAAATGATTAAAAGGGGTGAAATGATTAACCAGGAGGCTGGAGCAATGTGCCGCGGTGAAGTCTGAAAGAGGGAAAGGTTGACCAGAAAGCATTAAACAAAAGTGGCAACATTTTTTAAAAATTGGCAAATGATTAACCAGAATCCCAAAAGAATGCTCAGAGACTAAGTCCCAAAGGGGAAATGGTTAACCAGAAGCTGGGGGAAATGGTTAACCAAAAGTTGCAAAAATGATTAAAAGGGGTGAAATGATTAACCAGGAGGCTGAAGCAATGTGCCGCGGTGAAGTCTGAAAGAGGGAAAGGTTGACCAGAAAGCATTAAACAAAAGTGGCAACATTTTTAAAAAATTGGCAAATGATTAACCAGAATCCCAAAAGAATGCTCAGAGACCAAGTCCCAAAGGGGAAATGGTTAACCAGAAGCTGGGGGAAATGGTTAACCAAAAGTTGCAAAAATGATTAAAAGGGGTGAAATGATTAACCAGGAGGCTAAAGCAATGTGCCGCGGTGAAGTCTGAAAGAGGGAAAGGTTGACCAGAAAGCATTAAACAAAAGCGGCAACATTTTTTAAAAATTGGCAAATGATTAACCAGAATCCCAAAAGAATGCTCAGAGACTAAGTCCCAAAGGGGAAATGGTTAACCAGAAGCTGGGGGAAATGGTTAACCAAAAGTTGCAAAAATGATTAAAAGGGGTGAAATGATTAACCAGGAGGCTGAAGCAATGTGCCGCGGTGAAGTCTGAAAGAGGGAAAGGTTGACCAGAAAGCATTAAACAAAAGTGGCAACATTTTTAAAAATTGGCAAATGATTAACCAGAATCCCAAAAGAATGCTCAGAGACTAAGTCCCAAAGGGGAAATGGTTAACCAGAAGCTGGGGGAAATGGTTAACCAAAAGTTGCAAAAATGATTAAAAGGGGTGAAATGATTAACCAGGAGGCTAAAGCAATGTGCCGCGGTGAAGTCTGAAAGAGGGAAAGGTTGACCAGAAAGCATTAAACAAAAGCGGCAACATTTTTTAAAAATTGGCAAATGATTAACCAGAATTCCAAAAGAATGCTCAGAGACTAAGTCCCAAAGGGGAAATGGTTAACCAGAAGCTGGGGGAAATGGTTAACCAAAAGTTGCAAAAATGATTAAAAGGGGTGAAATGATTAACCAGGAGGCTGAAGCAATGTGCCGCGGGGAAGTCTGAAAGAGGCAAAGGTTGACCAGAAAGCATTAAACAAAAGTGGCAACATTTTTTAAAAATTGGCAAATGATTAACCAGAATCCCAAAAGAATGCTCAGAGACTAAGTCCCAAAGGGGAAATGGTTAACCAGAAGCTGGGGGAAATGGTTAACCAAAAGTTGCAAAAATGATTAAAAGGGGTGAAATGATTAACCAGGAGGCTAAAGCAATGTGCCGCGGTGAAGTCTGAAAGAGGGAAAGGTTGACCAGAAAGCATTAAACAAAAGTGGCAACATTTTTAAAAAATTGGCAAATGATTAACCAGAATCCCAAAAGAATGCTCAGAGACTAAGTCCCAAAGGGGAAATGGTTAACCAGAAGCAAATGGTTAACCAAAAGTTGCAAAAATGATTAAAAGGGGTGAAATGATTAACCAGAGGCTGGAGCAATGTGCCGCGGTGAAGTCTGAAAGAGGGAAAGGTTGACCAGAAAGCATTAAACAAAAGTGGCAACATTTTTTAAAATTGGCAAATGATTAACCAGAATCCAAAAGAATGCTCAGAGACTAAGTCCCAAAGGGGAAATGGTTAACCAGAAGCTGGGGGAAATGGTTAACCCAAAAGTTGCAAAAATGATTAAAAGGGGTGAAATGATTAACCAGGAGGCTGAAGCAATGTGCCGCGGTGAAGTCTGAAAGAGGGAAAGGTTGACCAGAAAGCATTAAACAAAAGTGGCAACATTTTTAAAAAATTGGCAAATGATTAACCAGAATCCCAAAAGAATGCTCAGAGACTAAGTCCCAAAGGGGAAATGGTTAACCAGAAGCTGGGGGAAATGGTTAACCAAAAGTTGCAAAAATGATTAAAAGGGGTGAATGATTAACCAGGAGGCTGGAGCAATGTGCCGCGGTGAAGTCTGAAAGAGGGAAAGGTTGACCAGAAAGCATTAAACAAAAGTGGCAACATTTTTTAAAAATTGGCAAATGATTAACCAGAATCCCAAAAGAATGCTCAGAGACTAAGTCCCAAAGGGGAAATGGTTAACCAGAAGCTGGGGGAAATGGTTAACCAAAAGTTGCAAAAATGATTAAAAGGGGTGAAATGATTAACCAGGAGGCTAAAGCAATGTGCCGCGGTGAAGTCTGAAAGAGGGAAAGGTTGACCAGAAAGCATTAAACAAAGCGGCAACATTTTTAAAAAATTGGCAAATGATTAACCAGAATCCCAAAAGAATGCTCAGAGACTAAGTCCCAAAGGGGGAAATGGTTAACCAGAAGCTGGGGGAAATGGTTAACCAAAAGTTGCAAAAATGATTAAAAGGGGTGAAATGATTAACCAGGAGGCTGGAGCAATGTGCCGCGGTGAAGTCTGAAAGAGGGAAAGGTTGACCAGAAAGCATTAAACAAAAGTGGCAACATTTTTTAAAAATTGGGCAAATGATTACCAGAATCCAAAAGAATGCTCAGAGACTAAGTCCAAAGGGGAAATGGTTAACCAGAAGCTGGGGGAAATGGTTAACCAAAAGTTGCAAAAATGATAAAAGGGGTGAAATGATTAACCAGGAGGCTGAAGCAATGTGCCGCGGTGAAGTCTGAAAGAGGGAAAGGTTGACCAGAAAGCATTAACAAAAGTGGCAACATTTTTAAAAATTGGCAAATGATTAACCAGAATCCCAAAAGAATGCTCAGAGACCAAGTCCCAAAGGGGAAATGGTTAACCAGAAGCTGGGGGAAATGGTTAACCAAAAGTTGCAAAAATGATTAAAAGGGGTGAAATGATTAACCAGGAGGCTAAAGCAATGTGCCGCGGTGAAGTCTGAAAGAGGGAAAGGTTGAACAGAAAGCATTAAACAAAAGCGGCAACATTTTTTAAAAATTGGCAAATGATTAACCAGAATCCCAAAAGAATGCTCAGAGACTAAGTCCCAAAGGGGAAATGGTTAACCAGAAGCTGGGGAAATGGTTAACCAAAAGTTGCAAAAATGATTAAAAGGGGTGAAATGATTAACCAGGAGGCTGAAGCAATGTGCCGCGGTGAAGTCTGAAAGAGGGAAAGGTTGACCAGAAAGCATTAAACAAAAGTGGCAACATTTTTTAAAAATTGGCAAATGATTAACCAGAATCCCAAAAGAAATGCTCAGAGACTAAGTCCCAAAGGGGAAATGGTTAACCAGAAGCTGGGGGGAAATGGTTAACCAAAAGTTGCAAAAATGATTAAAGGGGTGAAATGATTAACCAGGAGGCTAAAGCAATGTGCCGCGGTGAAGTCTGAAAGAGGGAAAGGTTGACCAGAAAGCATTAAACAAAAGCGGCAACATTTTTTAAAAATTGGCAAATGATTAACCAGAATTCCAAAGAATGCTCAGAGACTAAGTCCCAAAGGGGAAATGGTTAACCAGAAGCTGGGGGGAAATGGTTAACCAAAAGTTGCAAAAATGATTAAAAGGGGTGAAATGATTAACCAGGAGGCTGAAGCAATGTGCCGCGGGGAAGTCTGAAAGAGGCAAAGGTTGACCAGAAAGCATTAAACAAAAGTGGCAACATTTTTTAAAAATTGGCAAATGATTAACCAGAATCCCAAAAGAATGCTCAGAGACTAAGTCCCAAAGGGGAAATGGTTAACCAGAAGCTGGGGGAAATGGTTAACCAAAAGTTGCAAAATGATTAAAAGGGGTGAAATGATTAACCAGGAGGCTAAAGCAATGTGCCGCGGTGAAGTCTGAAAGAGGGAAAGGTTGACCAGAAAGCATTAAACAAAAGTGGCAACATTTTTAAAAAATTGGCAAATGATTAACCAGAATCCCAAAAGAATGCTCAGAGACTAAGTCCCAAAGGGGAAATGGTTAACCAGAAGCTGGGGGAAATGGTTAACCAAAAGTTGCAAAAATGATTAAAAGGGGTGAAATGATTAACCAGGAGGCTGGAGCAATGTGCCGCGGTGAAGTCTGAAAGAGGGAAAGGTTGACCAGAAAGCATTAAACAAAAGTGGCAACATTTTTTAAAATTGGCAAATGATTAACCAGAATCCCAAAAGAATGCTCAGAGACTAAGTCCCAAAGGGGAAATGGTTAACCAGAAGCTGGGGGAAATGGTTAACCAAAAGTTGCAAAAATGATTAAAAGGGGTGAAATGATTAACCAGGAGGCTGAAGCAATGTGCCGCGGTGAAGTCTGAAAGAGGAAAGGTTGACCAGAAAGCATTAAACAAAAGTGGCAACATTTTTAAAAAATTGGCAAATGATTAACCAGAATCCCAAAAGAATGCTCAGAGACTAAGTCCCAAAGGGGAAATGGTTAACCAGAAGCTGGGGGAAATGGTTAACCAAAAGTTGCAAAAATGATTAAAAGGGGTGAATGATTAACCAGGAGGCTGGAGCAATGTGCCGCGGTGAAGTCTGAAAGAGGAAAGGTTGACCAGAAAGCATTAAACAAAAGTGGCAACATTTTTTAAAAATTGGCAAATGATTAACCAGAATCCCAAAAGAATGCTCAGAGACTAAGTCCCAAAGGGGAAATGGTTAACCAGAAGCTGGGGGAAATGGTTAACCAAAAGTTGCAAAAATGATTAAAAGGGGTGAAATGATTAACCAGGAGGCTGAAGCAATGTGCCGCGGTGAAGTCTGAAAGAGGGAAAGGTTGACCAGAAAGCATTAAACAAAAGTGGCAACATTTTTAAAAAATTGGCAAATGATTAACCAGAATCCCAAAAGAATGCTCAGAGACCAAGTCCCAAAGGGGAAATGGTTAACCAGAAGCTGGGGGAAATGGTTAACCAAAAGTTGCAAAAATGATTAAAAGGGGTGAAATGATTAACCAGGAGGCTAAAGCAATGTGCCGCGGTGAAGTCTGAAAGAGGGAAAGGTTGACCAGAAAGCATTAAACAAAAGCGGCAACATTTTTTAAAAATTGGCAAATGATTAACCAGAATCCCAAAAGAATGCTCAGAGACTAAGTCCCAAAGGGGAAATGGTTAACCAGAAGCTGGGGGAAATGGTTAACCAAAAGTTGCAAAAATGATTAAAAGGGGTGAAATGATTAACCAGGAGGCTGAAGCAATGTGCCGCGGTGAAGTCTGAAAGAGGGAAAGGTTGACCAGAAAGCATTAAACAAAAGTGGCAACATTTTTTAAAAATTGGCAAATGATTAACCAGAATCCCAAAAGAATGCTCAGAGACTAAGTCCCAAAGGGGAAATGGTTAACCAGAAGCTGGGGGAAATGGTTAACCAAAAGTTGCAAAAATGATTAAAAGGGTTGAAATGATTAACCAGGAGGCTAAAGCAATGTGCCGCGGTGAAGTCTGAAAGAGGGAAAGGTTGACCAGAAAGCATTAAACAAAAGCGGCAACATTTTTTAAAAATTGGCAAATGATTAACCAGAATCCCAAAAGAATGCTCAGAGACTAAGTCCCAAAGGGGAAATGGTTAACCAGAAGCTGGGGGAAATGGTTAACCAAAAGTTGCAAAAATGATTAAAAGGGGTGAAATGATTAACCAGGAGGCTGAAGCAATGTGCCGCGGTGAAGTCTGAAAGAGGGAAAGGTTGACCAGAAAGCATTAAACAAAAGTGGCAACATTTTTTAAAAATTGGCAAATGATTAACCAGAATCCCAAAAGAATGCTCAGAGACTAAGTCCCAAAGGGGAAATGGTTAACCAGAAGCTGGGGGAAATGGTTAACCAAAAGTTGCAAAAATGATTAAAAGGGGTGAAATGATTAACCAGGAGGCTAAAGCAATGTGCCGCGGTGAAGTCTGAAAGAGGGAAAGGTTGACCAGAAAGCATTAAACAAAAGTGGCAACATTTTTAAAAAATTGGCAAATGATTAACCAGAATCCCAAAGAATGCTCAGAGACTAAGTCCCAAAGGGGAAATGGTTAACCAGAAGCTGGGGGAAATGGTTAACCAAAAGTTGCAAAAATGATTAAAAGGGGTGAAATGATTAACCAGGAGGCTGGAGCAATGTGCCGCGGTGAAGTCTGAAAGAGGGAAAGGTTGACCAGAAAGCATTAAACAAAAGTGGCAACATTTTTAAAAATTGGCAAATGATTAACCAGAATCCCAAAAGAATGCTCAGAGACCAAGTCCCAAAGGGGAAATGGTTAACCAGAAGCTGGGGGAAATGGTTAACCAAAAGTTGCAAAAATGATTAAAAGGGGTGAAATGATTAACCAGGAGGCTAAAGCAATGTGCCGCGGTGAAGTCTGAAAGAGGGAAAGGTTGACCAGAAAGCATTAAACAAAAGCGGCAACATTTTTTAAAAATTGGCAAATGATTAACCAGAATCCCAAAAGAATGCTCAGAGACTAAGTCCCAAAGGGGAAATGGTTAACCAGAAGCTGGGTGAAATGGTTAACCAAAAGTTGCAAAAATGATTAAAAGGGGTGAAATGATCAACCAGAAGTCGAAAATAATGTGCGGCGATGAAGTCCTAAGGGGCAAAAGTCACCCAGAAGGCAGGGAAATGATCAAACGAAAGCAGCCAAAAAATTATTAAAAGAGGGGAACTGATGAACCAAAAGATGAGAAACGGCCCGCAGAGACTAAGTCCAAAACGGGAACTGGTGAACCGGAAATGATTAACCAAAAACTAAGTCCGAAGAGGGAACTGGTAAACCAGAACTGAGTAACCCGATTTTTAAAATTAATTATAAATGGGGAAACGATTGAGCAAAAGGCGGAAATTAAGTCACAGGGACCATGTCCGAAAGGGCAAGAGGTTACCCCGTAGGGGGCATTCGTCAACTCAATCTGAAAACTTTGGAGGCAAATCTGACCAAAATGCGGAAATCGGACCACACCGCGAGGGGCGCCATTCGACGGGGCAGGGTTAGACGCGTCGAACGGTACCTGAAGGTCCCGGCTGCGACACGTGAGTCCGGAGATATGGCCAGTCAAAGTCTGATGGGAGGTACCGAAGCCGAAAAATCGAAACGCGTTTGCGGCGATTCGGTGTCAGAGAGT